>NC_142251.1:8913628-8916128 GCF_052056855.1 Sturnus vulgaris | reverse complement strand
AGGGTTAGGGTTAGGGTTATTTGGTTTAGGGTTAGGTTTAGGGTCAGGGTTAGGGTTAGGGTTATTTGGGCTAGGGTTAGGGTTAGGGTTAGGGTTAGGGTTAGGGTTAGGGTTAGGGTTAGTTGGGTTAGGGTTATGGTTAGGGTTATTTTGGTAAAGGTTAGGCTTATGGTTAGTGTTAGGGCTAGTTGGTTTAGGGTTAGGGTTAGGGTTATTTGGTTTAGGGTTAGGTTTAGGGTAAGGGTTAGGGTTAGGGTTAGGGTTATTTGGGCTAGGGTTAGGGTTAGGGTTATGGTTAGTTGGGTTTGGGTTATGGTTAGGGTTATTTTGGTAAAGGTTAGGCTTATGGTTAGTGTTAGGGCTAGTTGGTTTAGGGTTAGGGTTAGGGTTATTTGGTTTAGGGTTAGGTTTAGGGTCAGGATTAGGGATAGGGTTAGGGTTATTTGGGCTAGGGTTAGGGTTAGGGTTAGGGTTAGGGTTAGGGTTATGGTTAGGGTTAGGGTTATGGTTAGTTGGGTTTGGGTTATGGTTAGGGTTTTTTTGGTAAAGGTTAGGCTTATGGTTAGTGTTAGGGCTAGTTTGTTTAGGGTTAGAGTTAGGGTTATTTGGTTTAGGGTTAGGTTTAGGGTCAGTGTTAGGGTTAGGGTTAGGGTTATTTGGGCTAGGGTTAGGGTTAGGGTTAGGGTTAGGGTTAGGGTTAGGGTTATGGTTAGGGTTAGGGTTATGGTTAGTTGGGTTTGGGTTATGGTTAGGGTTATTTTGGTAAAGGTTAGGCTTATGGTTAGTGTTAGGGCTAGTTGGTTTAGGGTTAGGGTTAGGGTTATTTGGTTTAGGGTTAGGTTTAGGGTCAGGGTTAGGGATAGGGTTAGGGTTATTTGGGCTAGGGTTAGGGTTAGGGTTAGGGTTAGGGTTAGGGTTAGGGTTATGGTTAGTTGGATTTGGGTTATGGTTAGGGTTATTTTGGTAAAGGTTAGGCTTATGGTTAGTGTTAGGGCTAGTTGGTTTAGGGTTAGGGTTAGGGTTATTTGGTTTAGGGTTAGGTTTAGGGTCAGGGTTAGGGTTAGGGTTAGGTTTATTTGGGCTAGGGTTAGGGTTAGGGTTAGGGTTAGGTTTAGAGTTAGGGTTAGGGTTAGTTGGGTTAGGGTTATGGTTAGGGTTATTTTGGTAAAGGTTAGGCTTATGGTTAGTGTTAGGGCTAGTTGGTTTAGTGTTAGGGTTAGGGTTATTTGGTTTAGGGTTAGGTTTAGGGTCAGGGTTAGGGTTAGGGTTAGGGTTATTTGGGCTAGGGTTAGGGTTAGGGTTAGGGTTAGGGTTAGGGTTAGGGTTAGGGTTAGGGTTAGGGTTATGGTTAGTTGGGTTAGGGTTATGGTTAGGGTTATTTTGGTAAAGGTTAGGCTTATGGTTAGTGTTAGGGCTAGTTGGTTTAGGGTTAGGGTTAGGGTTATTTGGTTTAGGGTTAGGTTTAGGGTAAGGGTTAGGGTTAGGGTTATTTGGGCTAGGGTTAGGTTTAGGGTTATGGTTAGTTGGGTTAGGGTTATGGTTAGGGTTATTTTGGTAAAGGTTAGGCTTATGGTTAGTGTTAGGGCTAGTTGGTTTAGGGTTAGGGTTAGGGTTATTTGGTTTAGGGTTAGGTTTAGGGTCAGGGTTAGGGATAGGGTTAGGGTTATTTGGGCTAGGGTTAGGGTTAGGGTTAGGGTTAGGGTTAGGGTTATGGTTATTTGGGTTTGGGTTATGGTTAGGGCTATTTTGGTAAAGGTTAGGCTTATGGTTAGTGTTAGGGCTAGTTGGTTTAGGGTTAGGGTTAGGGTTATTTGGTTTAGGGTTAGGTTTAGGGTCAGGGTTAGGGATAGGGTTAGGGTTATTTGGGCTAGGGTTAGGGTTAGGGTTAGGGTTAGGGTTATGGTTAGTTGGATTTGGGTTATGGTTAGGGTTATTTTGGTAAAGGTTAGGCTTATGGTTAATGTTAGGGCTAGTTGGTTTAGGGTTAGGGTTAGGGTTATTTGGTTTAGGGTTAGGTTTAGGGTCAGGGTTAGGGTTAGGGTTAGGGTTATTTGGGCTAGGGTTAGGGTTAGGGTTAGGGTTAGGGTTAGGGTTAGGGTTAGGGTTAGGGTTAGTGTTAGGGTTATGGTTAGTTGGGTTAGGGTTATGGTTAGGGTTATTTTGGTAAAGGTTAGGCTAAGGGATAGTGTTAGGGCTAGTTGGTTTAGGGTTAGGGTTAGGGTTATTTGGTTTAGGGTTAGGTTTAGGGTCAGGGTTAGGGTTAGGGTTAGGGTTATTTGGGCTAGGGTTAGGGTTAGGGTTAGTGTTAGGGTTAGGTTTAGGGTTAGTTGGGTTAGGGTTATGGTTAGGGTTATTTTGGTAAAGGTTAGGCTTATGGTTAGTGTTAGGGCTAGTTGGTTTAGGGTTAGGGGTAGGGTTATTTGGTTTAGGGTTAGGTTTAGGGTCAGGGTTAGGGTTAGGGTTAGGGTTATTTGGGCTAGGGTTAGGGTTAGGGTTAGGG
>NC_142251.1:8901128-8908628 GCF_052056855.1 Sturnus vulgaris | reverse complement strand
AGGGTTAGGGTTAGGGTTAGGGTTATGGTTAGTTGGGTTAGGGTTATGGTTAGGGTTATTTTGGTAAAGGTTAGGCTTATGGTTAGTGTTAGGGCTAGTTGGTTTAGGGTTAGGGTTAGGGTTATTTGGTTTAGGGTTAGGTCTAGGGTCAGGGTTAGGGTTAGGGTTATTTGGGCTAGGGTTAGGGTTAGGGTTAGGGTTAGTGTTAGGGTTATGGTTAGTTGGGTTAGGGTTATGGTTAGGGTTATGGTTAGGGTTAGGGTTATGGTTAGTGTTAGGGCTAGTTGGTTTAGGGTTAGGGTTAGGGTTATTTGGTTTAGGGTTAGGTCTAGGGTCAGGGTTAGGGTTAGGGTTAGGGTTATTTGGGCTAGGGTTAGGGTTAGGGTTAGGGTTAGGGTTAGGTTTAGGTTTAGGGTTAGTTGGGTTAGGGTTATGGTTAGGGTTATTTTGGTAACGGTTAGGCTTATGGTTAGTGTTAGGGCTAGTTGGTTTAGGGTTAGGGTTAGGGTTATTTGGTTTAGGGTTAGGTTTAGGGTCAGGGTTAGGGTTAGGGTTAGGGTTATTTGGGCTAGGGTTAGGGTTAGGGTTAGGGTTAGGGTTAGGGTTAGGGTTAGGGTTAGGGTTAGGGTTAGGGTTAGTTGGGTTAGGGTTATGGTTAGGGTTATTTTGGTAAAGGTTAGGCTTATGGTTAGTGTTAGCGCTAGTTGGTTTAGGGTTAGGGTTAGGGTTATTTGGTTTAGGGTTAGGTTTAGGGTAAGGGTTAGGGTTAGGGTTAGGGTTATTTGGGCTAGGGTTAGGGTTAGGGTTATGGTTAGTTGGGTTTGGGTTATGGTTAGGGTTATTTTGGTAAAGGTTAGGCTTATGGTTAGTATTAGGGCTAGTTGGTTTAGGGTTAGGGTTAGGGTTATTTGGTTTAGGGTTAGGTTTAGGGTCAGGTTTTGGGTTAGGGTTAGGGTTATTTGGGCTAGGGTTAGGGTTAGGGTTAGGGTTAGGGTTAGGGTTAGGGTTAGGGTTATGGTTAGTTGGGTTTGGGTTATGGTTAGGGTTTTTTTGGTAAAGGTTAGGCTTATGGTTAGTGTTAGGGCTAGTTTGTTTAGGGTTAGAGTTAGGGTTATTTGGTTTAGGGTTGGGCTTAGGGTCAGGGTTAGGGTTAGGGTTAGGGTTATTTGGGCTAGGGTTAGGGTTAGGGTTAGGGTTAGGGTTAGGGTTAGGGTTAGGGTTAGGGCTAGGGTTAGGGTTAGGGTTAGGGTTAGGGTTAGGGTTATGGTTAGTTGGGTTTGGGTTATGGTTAGGGTTATTTTGGTAAAGGTTAGGCTTATGGTTAGTGTTAGGGCTAGTTGGTTTAGGGTTAGGGTTAGGGTTATTTGGTTTAGGGTTAGGTTTAGGGTCAGGGTTAGGGTTAGGGTTAGGGTTATTTGGGCTAGGGTTAGGGTTAGGGTTAGGGTTAGGGTTAGGGTTAGGGTTAGGGTTAGGGTTAGGGTTAGGGTTATGGTTAGTTGGGTTAGGGTTATGGTTAGGGTTATTTTGGTAAAGGTTAGGCTAAGGGATAGTGTTAGGGCTAGATGGTTTAGGGTTAGGGTTCGGGTTATTTGGTTTAGGGTTAGGTTTAGGGTCAGGGTTAGGGTTAGGGTTAGGGTTATTTGGGCTAGGGTTAGGGTTAGGGTTAGGGTTAGGGTTAGGTTTAGGGTTAGTTGGGTTAGGGTTATGGTTAGGGTTATTTTGGTAAAGGTTAGGCTTATGGTTAGTGTTAGGGCTAGTTGGTTTAGGGTTAGGGTTAGGGTTATTTGGTTTAGGGTTAGGTTTAGGGTCAGGGTTAGGGTTAGGGTTAGGGTTATTTGGGCTAGGGTTAGGGTTAGGGTTAGGGTTAGGGTTAGGGTTAGGGTTAGTTGGGTTAGGGTTATGGTTAGGGTTATTTTGGTAAAGGTTAGGCTTATGGTTAGTGTTAGGGCTAGTTGGTTTAGGGTTAGGGTTAGGGTTATTTGGTTTAGGGTTAGGTTTAGGGTAAGGGTTAGGGTTAGGGTTAGGGTTATTTGGGCTAGGGTTAGGGTTAGGGTTATGGTTAGTTGGGTTTGGGTTATGGTTAGGGTTATTTTGGTAAAGGTTAGGCTTATGGTTAGTGTTAGGGCTAGTTGGTTTAGGGTTAGGGTTAGGGTTTTTTGGTTTAGGGTTAGGTTTAGGGTCAGGATTAGGGATAGGGTTAGGGTTATTTGGGCTAGGGTTAGGGTTAGGGTTAGGGTTAGGGTTAGGGTTAGGGTTAGGGTTATGGTTAGGGTTAGGGTTATGGTTAGTTGGGTTTGGGTTATGGTTAGGGCTATTTTGGTAAAGGTTAGGCTTATGGTTAGTGTTAGGGCTAGTTGGTTTAGGGTTAGGGTTAGGGTTATTTGGTTTAGGGTTAGGTTTAGGGTCAGGGTTATGGATAGGGTTAGGGTTATTTGGGCTAGGGTTAGGGTTAGGGTTAGGGTTAGGGTTATGGTTAGTTGGATTTGGGTTATGGTTAGGGTTATTTTGGTAAAGGTTAGGCTTATGGTTAGTGTTAGGGCTAGTTGGTTTAGGGTTAGGGTTAGGGTTATTTGGTTTAGGGTTAGGTTTAGGGTCAGGGTTAGGGTTAGGGTTAGGTTTATTTGGGCTAGGGTTAGGGTTAGGGTTAGGGTTAGGGTTAGGGTTAGGGTTAGGGTTAGGGTTAGTTGGGTTAGGGTTATGGTTAGGGTTATTTTGGTAAAGGTTAGGCTTATGGTTAGTGTTAGGGCTAGTTGGTTTAGGGTTAGGGTTATGGTTATTTGTTTTAGGGTTAGGTTTAGGGTCAGGGTTAGGGTTAGGGTTAGGGTTATTTGGGCTAGGGTTAGGGTTAGGGTTAGGGTTAGGGTTAGGGTTATGGTTAGTTGGGTTAGGGTTATGGTTAGGGTTATTTTGGTAAAGGTTAGGCTTATGGTTAGTGTTAGGGCTAGTTGGTTTAGGGTTAGGGTTAGGGTTATTTGGTTTAGGGTTAGGTTTAGGGTCAGGGTTAGGGTTAGGGTTAGGGTTATTTGGGCTAGGGTTAGGGTTAGGGTTAGGTTTAGGGTTAGGGTTAGGGTTAGGGTTAGGGTTATGGTTAGGGTTAGGGTTATGGTTAGTTGGGTTAGGGTTATGGTTAGGGTTATTTTGGTAAAGGTTAGGCTTATTGTTAGTGTTAGGGCTAGTTGGTTTAGGGTTAGGGTTAGGGTTATTTGGTTTAGGGTTAGGTTTAGGGTCAGGGTTAGGGATAGGGTTAGGGTTATTTGGGCTAGGGTTAGGGTTAGGGTTAGGGTTAGGGTTAGGGTTAGGGTTAGGGTTAGGGTTAGTTGGGTTTGGGTTATGGTTAGGGTTTTTTTGGTAAAGGTTAGGCTTATGGTTAGTGTTAGGGCTAGTTTGTTTTGGGTTAGAGTTAGTGTTATTTGGTTTAGGGTTAGGTTTAGGGTCAGGTTTAGGGTTAGGGTTAGCGTTATTTGGGCTAGGGTTAGGGTTAGGGTTAGTGTTAGGGTTAGTTGGGTTTGGGTTATGGTTAGGGTTATTTTGGTAAAGGTTAGGCTTATGGTTATTGTTAGGGCTAGTTGGTTTAGGGTTAGGGTTAGGGTTATTTGGTTTAGGGTTAGGTTTAGGGTCAGGGTTAGGGTTAGGGTTAGGGTTATTTGGGCTAGGGTTAGGGTTAGGGTTAGGGTTAGGGTTAGGGTTAGGGTTAGGGTTAGTTGGGTTAGGGTTATGGTTAGGGTTATTTTGGTAAAGGTTAGGCTTATGGTTAGTGTTAGGGCTAGTTGGTTTAGGGTTAGGGTTAGGGTTATTTGGTTTAGGGTTAGGTTTAGGGTAAGGGTTAGGGTTAGGGTTAGGGTTATTTGGGCTAGGGTTAGGGTTAGGGTTATGGTTAGTTGGGTTTGGGTTATGGTTAGGGTTATTTTGGTAAAGGTTAGGCTTATGGTTAGTGTTAGGGCTAGTTGGTTTAGGGTTAGGGTTAGGGTTATTTGGTTTAGGGTTAGGTTTAGGGTCAGGGTTAGGGATAGGGTTCGGGTTATTTGGGCTAGGGTTAGGGTTAGGGTTAGGGTTAGGGTTAGGGTTAGGGTTAGGGTTATGGTTAGTTGGGTTTGGATTATGCTTAGGGTTTTTTTGGTAAAGGTTAGGCTTATGGTTAGTGTTAGGGCTAGTTTGGTTAGGGTTAGAGTTAGGGTTATTTGGTTTAGGGTTAGGTTTAGGGTCAGGGTTAGGGTTAGGGTTAGGGTTATTTGGGCTAGGGTTAGGGTTATGGTTAGGGTTATGGTTAGTTGGGTTTGGGTTATGGTTAGGGTTATTTTGGTAAAGGTTAGGCTTATGGTTATTGTTAGGGCTAGTTGGTTTAGGGTTAGGGTTAGGGTTATTTGGTTTAGGGTTAGGTTTAGGGTCAGGTTTTGGGTTAGGGTTAGGGTTATTTGGGCTAGGGTTAGGGTTAGGGTTAGGGTTAGGGTTAGGGTTATGGTTAGTTGGGTTAGGGTTATGGTTAGGGTTATTTTGGTAAAGGTTAGGCTTATGGTTAGTGTTAGGGCTAGTTGGTTTAGGGTTAGGGTTAGGGTTATTTGGTTTAGGGTTAGGTCTAGGGTCAGGGTTAGGGTTAGGGTTATTTGGGCTAGGGTTAGGGTTAGGGTTAGGGTTAGGGTTAGGGTTAGGGTTAGGGTTAGTGTTAGGGTTATGGTTAGTTGGGTTAGGGTTATGGTTAGGGTTATGGTTAGGGTTAGGGTTATGGTTAGTGTTAGGGCTAGTTGGTTTAGGGTTAGGGTTAGGGTTATTTGGTTTAGGGTTAGGTCTAGGGTCAGGGTTAGGGTTAGGGTTAGGGTTATTTGGGCTAGGGTTAGGGTTAGGGTTAGGGTTAGGGTTAGGTTTAGGTTTAGGGTTAGTTGGGTTAGGGTTATGGTTAGGGTTATTTTGGTAAAGGTTAGGCTTATGGTTAGTGTTAGGGCTAGTTGGTTTAGGGTTAGGGTTAGGGTTATTTGGTTTAGGGTTAGGTTTAGGGTCAGGGTTAGGGTTAGGGTTAGGGTTATTTGGGCTAGGGTTAGGGTTAGGGTTAGGGTTAGGGTTAGGGTTAGGGTTAGGGTTAGGGTTAGGGTTAGTTGGGTTAGGGTTATGGTTAGGGTTATTTTGGTAAAGGTTAGGCTTATGGTTAGTGTTAGCGCTAGTTGGTTTAGGGTTAGGGTTAGGGTTATTTGGTTTAGGGTTAGGTTTAGGGTAAGGGTTAGGGTTAGGGTTAGGGTTATTTGGGCTAGGGTTAGGGTTAGGGTTATGGTTAGTTGGGTTTGGGTTATGGTTAGGGTTATTTTGGTAAAGGTTAGGCTTATGGTTAGTATTAGGGCTAGTTGGTTTAGGGTTAGGGTTAGGGTTATTTGGTTTAGGGTTAGGTTTAGGGTCAGGTTTTGGGTTAGGGTTAGGGTTATTTGGGCTAGGGTTAGGGTTAGGGTTAGGGTTAGGGTTAGGGTTAGGGTTAGGGTTATGGTTAGTTGGGTTTGGGTTATGGTTAGGGTTTTTTTGGTAAAGGTTAGGCTTATGGTTAGTGTTAGGGCTAGTTTGTTTAGGGTTAGAGTTAGGGTTATTTGGTTTAGGGTTGGGCTTAGGGTCAGGGTTAGGGTTAGGGTTAGGGTTATTTGGGCTAGGGTTAGGGTTAGGGTTAGGGTTAGGGTTAGGGTTATGGTTAGGGTTAGGGTTATGGTTAGTTGGGTTTGGGTTATGGTTAGGGCTATTTTGGTAAAGGTTAGGCTTATGGTTAGTGTTAGGGCTAGTTGGTTTAGGGTTAGGGTTAGGGTTATTTGGTTTAGGGATAGGTTTAGGGTCAGGGTTAGGGATAGGGTTAGGGTTATTTGGGCTAGGGTTAGGGTTAGGGTTAGGGTTAGGGTTAGGGTTATGGTTAGTTGGGTTTGGGTTATGGTTAGGGTTATTTTGGTAAAGGTTAGGCTTATGGTTAGTGTTAGGGCTAGTTGGTTTAGGGTTAGGGTTAGGGTTTTTTGGTTTAGGGTTAGGTTTAGGGTCAGGGTTAGGGTTAGGGTTAGGGTTATTTGGGCTAGGGTTAGGGTTAGGGTTAGGGTTAGGGTTAGGGTTAGGGTTAGGGTTAGGGTTAGTTGGGTTAGGGTTATGGTTAGGGTTATTTTGGTAAAGGTTAGGCTTATGGTTAGTGTTAGAGCTAGTTGGTTTAGGGTTAGGGTTAGGGTTATTTGGTTTAGGGTTAGGTTTAGGGTAAGGGTTAGGGTTAGGGTTAGGGTTATTTGGGCTAGGGTTAGGGTTAGGGTTATGGTTAGTTGGGTTTGGGTTATGGTTAGGGTTATTTTGGTAAAGGTTAGGCTTATGGTTAGTATTAGGGCTAGTTGGTTTAGGGTTAGGGTTAGGGTTATTTGGTTTAGGGTTAGGTTTAGGGTCAGGTTTTGGGTTAGGGTTAGGGTTATTTGGGCTAGGGTTAGGGTTAGGGTTAGGGTTAGGGTTAGGGTTAGGGTTAGGGTTATGGTTAGTTGGGTTTGGGTTATGGTTAGGGTTTTTTTGGTAAAGGTTAGGCTTATGGTTAGTGTTAGGGCTAGTTTGTTTAGGGTTAGAGTTAGGGTTATTTGGTTTAGGGTTGGGCTTAGGGTCAGGGTTAGGGTTAGGGTTAGGGTTATTTGGGCTAGGGTTAGGGTTAGGGTTAGGGTTAGGGTTAGGGTTATGGTTAGGGTTAGGGTTATGGTTAGTTGGGTTTGGGTTATGGTTAGGGCTATTTTGGTAAAGGTTAGGCTTATGGTTAGTGTTAGGGCTAGTTGGTTTAGGGTTAGGGTTAGGGTTATTTGGTTTAGGGATAGGTTTAGGGTCAGGGTTAGGGATAGGGTTAGGGTTATTTGGGCTAGGGTTAGGGTTAGGGTTAGGGTTAGGGTTAGGTTTATGGTTAGTTGGGTTTGGGTTATGGTTAGGGTTATTTTGGTAAAGGTTAGGCTTATGGTTAGTGTTAGGGCTAGTTGGTTTAGGGTTAGGGTTAGGGTTATTTGGTTTAGGGTTAGGTTTAGGGTCAGGGTTAGGGTTAGGGTTAGGGTTATTTGGGCTAGGGTTAGGGTTAGGGTTAGGGTTAGGGTTAGGGTTAGGGTTAGGGTTAGGGTTAGGGTTAGGGTTATGGTTAGTTGGGTTAGGGTTATGGTTAGGGTTATTTTGGTAAAGGTTAGGCTAAGGGATAGTGTTAGGGCTAGTTGGTTTAGGGTTAGGGTTAGGGTTATTTGGTTTAGGGTTAGGTTTAGGGTCAGGGTTAGGGTTAGGGTTAGGGTTATTTGGGCTAGGGTTAGGGTTAGGGTTAGGGTTAGGGTTAGGGTTAGGTTTAGGGTTAGTTGGGTTAGGGTTATGGTTAGGGTTATTTTGGTAAAGGTTAGGCTTATGGTTAGTGTTAGGGCTAGTTGGTTTAGGGTTAGGGTTAGGGTTATTTGGTTTAGGGTTAGGTTTAGGGTCAGGGTTAGGGTTAGGGTTAGGGTTATTTGGGCTAGGGTTAGGGTTAGGGTTAGGGTTAGGGTTAGGGTTAGGGTTAGT
>NC_142251.1:8886128-8896128 GCF_052056855.1 Sturnus vulgaris | reverse complement strand
AGGGTTATGGTTAGGGTTATTTTGGTAAAGGTTAGGCTTATGGTTAGTGTTAGGGCTAGTTGGTTTAGGGTTAGGGTTAGGGTTATTTGGTTTAGGGTTAGGTCTAGGGTCAGGGTTAGGGTTAGGGTTATTTGGGCTAGGGTTAGGGTTAGGGTTAGGGTTAGGGTTAGGGTTAGGGTTAGGGTTAGGGTTAGTGTTAGGGTTATGGTTAGTTGGGTTAGGGTTATGGTTAGGGTTATGGTTAGGGTTAGGGTTATGGTTAGTGTTAGGGCTAGTTGGTTTAGGGTTAGGGTTAGGGTTATTTGGTTTAGGGTTAGGTCTAGGGTCAGGGTTAGGGTTAGGGTTAGGGTTATTTGGGCTAGGGTTAGGGTTAGGGTTAGGGTTAGGGTTAGGTTTAGGTTTAGGGTTAGTTGGGTTAGGGTTATGGTTAGGGTTATTTTGGTAAAGGTTAGGCTTATGGTTAGTGTTAGGGCTAGTTGGTTTAGGGTTAGGGTTAGGGTTATTTGGTTTAGGGTTAGGTTTAGGGTCAGGGTTAGGGTTAGGGTTAGGGTTATTTGGGCTAGGGTTAGGGTTAGGGTTAGGGTTAGGGTTAGGGTTAGGGTTAGGGTTAGGGTTAGGGTTAGGGTTAGGGTTAGTTGGGTTAGGGTTATGGTTAGGGTTATTTTGGTAAAGGTTAGGCTTATGGTTAGTGTTAGCGCTAGTTGGTTTAGGGTTAGGGTTAGGGTTATTTGGTTTAGGGTTAGGTTTAGGGTAAGGGTTAGGGTTAGGGTTAGGGTTATTTGGGCTAGGGTTAGGGTTAGGGTTATGGTTAGTTGGGTTTGGGTTATGGTTAGGGTTATTTTGGTAAAGGTTAGGCTTATGGTTAGTATTAGGGCTAGTTGGTTTAGGGTTAGGGTTAGGGTTATTTGGTTTAGGGTTAGGTTTAGGGTCAGGTTTTGGGTTAGGGTTAGGGTTATTTGGGCTAGGGTTAGGGTTAGGGTTAGGGTTAGGGTTAGGGTTAGGGTTAGGGTTATGGTTAGTTGGGTTTGGGTTATGGTTAGGGTTTTTTTGGTAAAGGTTAGGCTTATGGTTAGTGTTAGGGCTAGTTTGTTTAGGGTTAGAGTTAGGGTTATTTGGTTTAGGGTTGGGCTTAGGGTCAGGGTTAGGGTTAGGGTTAGGGTTATTTGGGCTAGGGTCAGGGTTAGGGTTAGGGTTAGGGTTAGGGTTATGGTTAGGGTTAGGGTTATGGTTAGTTGGGTTTGGGTTATGGTTAGGGCTATTTTGGTAAAGGTTAGGCTTATGGTTAGTGTTAGGGCTAGTTGGTTTAGGGTTAGGGTTAGGGTTATTTGGTTTAGGGATAGGTTTAGGGTCAGGGTTAGGGATAGGGTTAGGGTTATTTGGGCTAGGGTTAGGGTTAGGGTTAGGGTTAGGGTTAGGGTTATGGTTAGTTGGGTTAGGGTTATGGTTAGGGTTATTTTGGTAAAGGTTAGGCTTATGGTTAGTGTTAGGGCTAGTTGGTTTAGGGTTAGGGTTAGGGTTATTTGGTTTAGGGTTAGGTTTAGGGTCAGGGTTAGGGTTAGGGTTAGGGTTATTTGGGCTAGGGTTAGGGTTAGGGTTAGGGTTAGGGTTAGGGTTAGGGTTAGGGTTAGGGTTAGGGTTATGGTTAGTTGGGTTAGGGTTATGGTTAGGGTTATTTTGGTAAAGGTTAGGCTAAGGGATAGTGTTAGGGCTAGTTGGTTTAGGGTTAGGGTTCGGGTTATTTGGTTTAGGGTTAGGTTTAGGGTCAGGGTTAGGGTTAGGGTTAGGGTTATTTGGGCTAGGGTTAGGGTTAGGGTTAGGGTTAGGGTTAGGTTTAGGGTTAGTTGGGTTAGGGTTATGGTTAGGGTTATTTTGGTAAAGGTTAGGCTTATGGTTAGTGTTAGGGCTAGTTGGTTTAGGGTTAGGGTTAGGGTTATTTGGTTTAGGGTTAGGTTTAGGGTCAGGGTTAGGGTTAGGGTTAGGGTTATTTGGGCTAGGGTTAGGGTTAGGGTTAGGGTTAGGGTTAGGGTTAGGGTTAGTTGGGTTAGGGTTATGGTTAGGGTTATTTTGGTAAAGGTTAGGCTTATGGTTAGTGTTAGGGCTAGTTGGTTTAGGGTTAGGGTTAGGGTTATTTGGTTTAGGGTTAGGTTTAGGGTAAGGGTTAGGGTTAGGGTTAGGGTTATTTGGGCTAGGGTTAGGGTTAGGGTTATGGTTAGTTGGGTTTGGGTTATGGTTAGGGTTATTTTGGTAAAGGTTAGGCTTATGGTTAGTGTTAGGGCTAGTTGGTTTAGGGTTAGGGTTAGGGTTTTTTGGTTTAGGGTTAGGTTTAGGGTCAGGATTAGGGATAGGGTTAGGGTTATTTGGGCTAGGGTTAGGGTTAGGGTTAGGGTTAGGGTTAGGGTTAGGGTTAGGGTTAGGGTTAGGGTTAGGGTTATGGTTAGGGTTAGGGTTATGGTTAGTTGGGTTTGGGTTATGGTTAGGGCTATTTTGGTAAAGGTTAGGCTTATGGTTAGTGTTAGGGCTAGTTGGTTTAGGGTTAGGGTTAGGGTTATTTGGTTTAGGGTTAGGTTTAGGGTCAGGGTTATGGATAGGGTTAGGGTTATTTGGGCTAGGGTTAGGGTTAGGGTTAGGGTTAGGGTTATGGTTAGTTGGATTTGGGTTATGGTTAGGGTTATTTTGGTAAAGGTTAGGCTTATGGTTAGTGTTAGGGCTAGTTGGTTTAGGGTTAGGGTTAGGGTTATTTGGTTTAGGGTTAGGTTTAGGGTCAGGGTTAGGGTTAGGGTTAGGTTTATTTGGGCTAGGGTTAGGGTTAGGGTTAGGGTTAGGGTTAGGGTTAGGGTTAGGGTTAGTTGGGTTAGGGTTATGGTTAGGGTTATTTTGGTAAAGGTTAGGCTTATGGTTAGTGTTAGGGCTAGTTGGTTTAGGGTTAGGGTTATGGTTATTTGTTTTAGGGTTAGGTTTAGGGTCAGGGTTAGGGTTAGGGTTAGGGTTATTTGGGCTAGGGTTAGGGTTAGGGTTAGGGTTAGGGTTAGGGTTATGGTTAGTTGGGTTAGGGTTATGGTTAGGGTTATTTTGGTAAAGGTTAGGCTTATGGTTAGTGTTAGGGCTAGTTGGTTTAGGGTTAGGGTTAGGGTTATTTGGTTTAGGGTTAGGTTTAGGGTCAGGGTTAGGGTTAGGGTTAGGGTTATTTGGGCTAGGGTTAGGGTTAGGGTTAGGTTTAGGGTTAGGGTTAGGGTTAGGGTTAGGGTTATGGTTAGGGTTAGGGTTATGGTTAGTTGGGTTAGGGTTATGGTTAGGGTTATTTTGGTAAAGGTTAGGCTTATTGTTAGTGTTAGGGCTAGTTGGTTTAGGGTTAGGGTTAGGGTTATTTGGTTTAGGGTTAGGTTTAGGGTCAGGGTTAGGGATAGGGTTAGGGTTATTTGGGCTAGGGTTAGGGTTAGGGTTAGGGTTAGGGTTAGGGTTAGGGTTAGGGTTAGGGTTAGTTGGGTTTGGGTTATGGTTAGGGTTTTTTTGGTAAAGGTTAGGCTTATGGTTAGTGTTAGGGCTAGTTTGTTTTGGGTTAGAGTTAGTGTTATTTGGTTTAGGGTTAGGTTTAGGGTCAGGTTTAGGGTTAGGGTTAGCGTTATTTGGGCTAGGGTTAGGGTTAGGGTTAGTGTTAGGGTTAGTTGGGTTTGGGTTATGGTTAGGGTTATTTTGGTAAAGGTTAGGCTTATGGTTATTGTTAGGGCTAGTTGGTTTAGGGTTAGGGTTAGGGTTATTTGGTTTAGGGTTAGGTTTAGGGTCAGGGTTAGGGTTAGGGTTAGGGTTATTTGGGCTAGGGTTAGGGTTAGGGTTAGGGTTAGGGTTAGGGTTAGGGTTAGGGTTAGTTGGGTTAGGGTTATGGTTAGGGTTATTTTGGTAAAGGTTAGGCTTATGGTTAGTGTTAGGGCTAGTTGGTTTAGGGTTAGGGTTAGGGTTATTTGGTTTAGGGTTAGGTTTAGGGTAAGGGTTAGGGTTAGGGTTAGGGTTATTTGGGCTAGGGTTAGGGTTAGGGTTATGGTTAGTTGGGTTTGGGTTATGGTTAGGGTTATTTTGGTAAAGGTTAGGCTTATGGTTAGTGTTAGGGCTAGTTGGTTTAGGGTTAGGGTTAGGGTTATTTGGTTTAGGGTTAGGTTTAGGGTCAGGGTTAGGGATAGGGTTCGGGTTATTTGGGCTAGGGTTAGGGTTAGGGTTAGGGTTAGGGTTAGGGTTAGGGTTAGGGTTATGGTTAGTTGGGTTTGGATTATGCTTAGGGTTTTTTTGGTAAAGGTTAGGCTTATGGTTAGTGTTAGGGCTAGTTTGGTTAGGGTTAGAGTTAGGGTTATTTGGTTTAGGGTTAGGTTTAGGGTCAGGGTTAGGGTTAGGGTTAGGGTTATTTGGGCTAGGGTTAGGGTTATGGTTAGGGTTATGGTTAGTTGGGTTTGGGTTATGGTTAGGGTTATTTTGGTAAAGGTTAGGCTTATGGTTATTGTTAGGGCTAGTTGGTTTAGGGTTAGGGTTAGGGTTATTTGGTTTAGGGTTAGGTTTAGGGTCAGGTTTTGGGTTAGGGTTAGGGTTATTTGGGCTAGGGTTAGGGTTAGGGTTAGGGTTAGGGTTAGGGTTATGGTTAGTTGGGTTAGGGTTATGGTTAGGGTTATTTTGGTAAAGGTTAGGCTTATGGTTAGTGTTAGGGCTAGTTGGTTTAGGGTTAGGGTTAGGGTTATTTGGTTTAGGGTTAGGTCTAGGGTCAGGGTTAGGGTTAGGGTTATTTGGGCTAGGGTTAGGGTTAGGGTTAGGGTTAGGGTTAGGGTTAGGGTTAGGGTTAGTGTTAGGGTTATGGTTAGTTGGGTTAGGGTTATGGTTAGGGTTATGGTTAGGGTTAGGGTTATGGTTAGTGTTAGGGCTAGTTGGTTTAGGGTTAGGGTTAGGGTTATTTGGTTTAGGGTTAGGTCTAGGGTCAGGGTTAGGGTTAGGGTTAGGGTTATTTGGGCTAGGGTTAGGGTTAGGGTTAGGGTTAGGGTTAGGTTTAGGTTTAGGGTTAGTTGGGTTAGGGTTATGGTTAGGGTTATTTTGGTAAAGGTTAGGCTTATGGTTAGTGTTAGGGCTAGTTGGTTTAGGGTTAGGGTTAGGGTTATTTGGTTTAGGGTTAGGTTTAGGGTCAGGGTTAGGGTTAGGGTTAGGGTTATTTGGGCTAGGGTTAGGGTTAGGGTTAGGGTTAGGGTTAGGGTTAGGGTTAGGGTTAGGGTTAGGGTTAGTTGGGTTAGGGTTATGGTTAGGGTTATTTTGGTAAAGGTTAGGCTTATGGTTAGTGTTAGCGCTAGTTGGTTTAGGGTTAGGGTTAGGGTTATTTGGTTTAGGGTTAGGTTTAGGGTAAGGGTTAGGGTTAGGGTTAGGGTTATTTGGGCTAGGGTTAGGGTTAGGGTTATGGTTAGTTGGGTTTGGGTTATGGTTAGGGTTATTTTGGTAAAGGTTAGGCTTATGGTTAGTATTAGGGCTAGTTGGTTTAGGGTTAGGGTTAGGGTTATTTGGTTTAGGGTTAGGTTTAGGGTCAGGTTTTGGGTTAGGGTTAGGGTTATTTGGGCTAGGGTTAGGGTTAGGGTTAGGGTTAGGGTTAGGGTTAGGGTTAGGGTTATGGTTAGTTGGGTTTGGGTTATGGTTAGGGTTTTTTTGGTAAAGGTTAGGCTTATGGTTAGTGTTAGGGCTAGTTTGTTTAGGGTTAGAGTTAGGGTTATTTGGTTTAGGGTTGGGCTTAGGGTCAGGGTTAGGGTTAGGGTTAGGGTTATTTGGGCTAGGGTTAGGGTTAGGGTTAGGGTTAGGGTTAGGGTTATGGTTAGGGTTAGGGTTATGGTTAGTTGGGTTTGGGTTATGGTTAGGGCTATTTTGGTAAAGGTTAGGCTTATGGTTAGTGTTAGGGCTAGTTGGTTTAGGGTTAGGGTTAGGGTTATTTGGTTTAGGGATAGGTTTAGGGTCAGGGTTAGGGATAGGGTTAGGGTTATTTGGGCTAGGGTTAGGGTTAGGGTTAGGGTTAGGGTTAGGGTTATGGTTAGTTGGGTTTGGGTTATGGTTAGGGTTATTTTGGTAAAGGTTAGGCTTATGGTTAGTGTTAGGGCTAGTTGGTTTAGGGTTAGGGTTAGGGTTTTTTGGTTTAGGGTTAGGTTTAGGGTCAGGGTTAGGGTTAGGGTTAGGGTTATTTGGGCTAGGGTTAGGGTTAGGGTTAGGGTTAGGGTTAGGGTTAGGGTTAGGGTTAGTTGGGTTAGGGTTATGGTTAGGGTTATTTTGGTAAAGGTTAGGCTTATGGTTAGTGTTAGAGCTAGTTGGTTTAGGGTTAGGGTTAGGGTTATTTGGTTTAGGGTTAGGTTTAGGGTAAGGGTTAGGGTTAGGGTTAGGGTTATTTGGGCTAGGGTTAGGGTTAGGGTTATGGTTAGTTGGGTTTGGGTTATGGTTAGGGTTATTTTGGTAAAGGTTAGGCTTATGGTTAGTATTAGGGCTAGTTGGTTTAGGGTTAGGGTTAGGGTTATTTGGTTTAGGGTTAGGTTTAGGGTCAGGTTTTGGGTTAGGGTTAGGGTTATTTGGGCTAGGGTTAGGGTTAGGGTTAGGGTTAGGGTTAGGGTTAGGGTTAGGGTTATGGTTAGTTGGGTTTGGGTTATGGTTAGGGTTTTTTTGGTAAAGGTTAGGCTTATGGTTAGTGTTAGGGCTAGTTTGTTTAGGGTTAGAGTTAGGGTTATTTGGTTTAGGGTTGGGCTTAGGGTCAGGGTTAGGGTTAGGGTTAGGGTTATTTGGGCTAGGGTTAGGGTTAGGGTTAGGGTTAGGGTTAGGGTTATGGTTAGGGTTAGGGTTATGGTTAGTTGGGTTTGGGTTATGGTTAGGGCTATTTTGGTAAAGGTTAGGCTTATGGTTAGTGTTAGGGCTAGTTGGTTTAGGGTTAGGGTTAGGGTTATTTGGTTTAGGGATAGGTTTAGGGTCAGGGTTAGGGATAGGGTTAGGGTTATTTGGGCTAGGGTTAGGGTTAGGGTTAGGGTTAGGGTTAGGTTTATGGTTAGTTGGGTTTGGGTTATGGTTAGGGTTATTTTGGTAAAGGTTAGGCTTATGGTTAGTGTTAGGGCTAGTTGGTTTAGGGTTAGGGTTAGGGTTATTTGGTTTAGGGTTAGGTTTAGGGTCAGGGTTAGGGTTAGGGTTAGGGTTATTTGGGCTAGGGTTAGGGTTAGGGTTAGGGTTAGGGTTAGGGTTAGGGTTAGGGTTAGGGTTAGGGTTAGGGTTATGGTTAGTTGGGTTAGGGTTATGGTTAGGGTTATTTTGGTAAAGGTTAGGCTAAGGGATAGTGTTAGGGCTAGTTGGTTTAGGGTTAGGGTTAGGGTTATTTGGTTTAGGGTTAGGTTTAGGGTCAGGGTTAGGGTTAGGGTTAGGGTTATTTGGGCTAGGGTTAGGGTTAGGGTTAGGGTTAGGGTTAGGGTTAGGTTTAGGGTTAGTTGGGTTAGGGTTATGGTTAGGGTTATTTTGGTAAAGGTTAGGCTTATGGTTAGTGTTAGGGCTAGTTGGTTTAGGGTTAGGGTTAGGGTTATTTGGTTTAGGGTTAGGTTTAGGGTCAGGGTTAGGGTTAGGGTTAGGGTTATTTGGGCTAGGGTTAGGGTTAGGGTTAGGGTTAGGGTTAGGGTTAGGGTTAGGGTTAGTTGGGTTAGGGTTATGGTTAGGGTTATTTTGGTAAAGGTTAGGCTTATGGTTAGTGTTAGGGCTAGTTGGTTTAGGGTTAGGGTTAGGGTTATTTGGTTTAGGGTTAGGTTTAGGGTAAGGGTTAGGGTTAGGGTTAGGGTTATTTGGGCTAGGGTTAGGGTTAGGGTTATGGTTAGTTGGGTTTGGGTTATGGTTAGGGTTATTTTGGTAAAGGTTAGGCTTATGGTTAGTGTTAGCGCTAGTTGGTTTAGGGTTAGGGTTAGGGTTATTTGGTTTAGGGTTAGGTTTAGGGTCAGGGTTAGGGTTAGGGTTATTTGGGCTAGGGTTAGGGTTAGGGTTAGGGTTAGGGTTAGGGTTATTTTGGTAAAGGTTAGGCTTATGGTTAGTGTTAGGGCTAGTTGGTTTAGGGTTAGGGTTAGGGTTATTTGGTTTAGGGTTAGGTTTAGGGTCAGGGTTAGGGTTAGGGTTAGGGTTATTTGGGCTAGGGTTAGGGTTAGGGTTAGGGTTAGGGTTAGGTTTAGGGTTAGTTGGGTTAGGGTTATGGTTAGGGTTATTTTGGTAAAGGTTAGGCTTATGGTTAGTGTTAGGGCTAGTTGGTTTAGGGTTAGGGTGAGGGTTATTTGGTTTAGGGTTAGGTTTAGGGTCAGGGTTAGGGTTAGGGTTAGGGTTATTTGGGCTAGGGTTAGGGTTAGGGTTAGGGTTAGGGTTAGGGTTAGGGTTAGGGTTAGGGTTAGTTGGGTTAGGGTTATGGTTAGGGTTATTTTGGTAAAGGTTAGGCTTATGGTTAGTGTTAGCGCTAGTTGGTTTAGGGTTATGGTTAGGGTTATTTGGTTTAGGTTAGGTTTAGGGTAAGGGTTAGGGTTAGGGTTAGGGTTATTTGGGCTAGGGTTAGGGTTAGGGTTATGGTTAGTTGGGTTTGGGTTATGGTTAGGGTTATTTTGGTAAAGGTTAGGCTTATGGTTAGTGTTAGGGCTAGTTGGTTTAGGGTTAGGGTTAGGGTTATTTGGTTTAGGGTTAGGTTTAGGGTCAGGGTTAGGGATAGGGTTAGGGTTATTTGGGCTAGGGTTAGGGTTAGGGTTAGGGTTAGGGTTAGGGTTAGGGTTAGGGTTAGGGTTAGGGTTAGGGTTAGGGTTATGGTTAGTTGGGTTTGGGTTATGGTTAGGGTTTTTTTGGTAAAGGTTAGGCTTATGGTTAGTGTTAGGGCTAGTTGGTTTAGGGTTAGGGTTAGGGTTATTTGGTTTAGGGTTAGGTTTAGGGTCAGGTTTTGGGTTAGGGTTAGGGTTATTTGGGCTAGGGTTAGGGTTAGGGTTAGGGTTAGGGTTAGGGTTAGGGTTAGGGTTAGGGTTAGGGTTATTGTTAGTTGGGTTTGGGTTATGGTTAGGGTTTTTTTGGTAAAGGTTAGGCTTTTGGTTAGTGTTAGGGCTAGTTTGTTTAGGGTTAGAGTTAGGGTTATTTGGTTTAGGGTTAGGTTTAGGGTCAGGGTTAGGGTTAGGGTTAGGGTTATTTGGGCTAGGGTTAGGGTTAGGGTTAGGGTTATGGTTAGGGTTAGGGTTATGGTTAGTTGGGTTTGGGTTATGGTTAGGGCTATTTTGGTAAAGGTTAGGCTTATGGTTAGTGTTAGGGCTAGTTGGTTTAGGGTTAGGGTTAGGGTTATTTGGTTTAGGGATAGGTTTAGGGTCAGGGTTAGGGATAGGGTTAGGGTTATTTGGGCTAGGGTTAGGGTTAGGGTTAGGGTTAGGGTTAGGGTTAGGGTTATGGTTAGTTGGGTTTGGGTTATGGTTAGGGTTATTTTGGTAAAGGTTAGGCTTATGGTTAGTGTTAGGGCTAGTTGGTTTAGGGTTAGGGTTAGGGTTATTTGGTTTAGGGTTAGGTTTAGGGTCAGGGTTAGGGTTAGGGTTAGGGTTATTTGGGCTAGGGTTAGGGTTAGGGTTAGGGTTAGGGTTAGGGTTAGGGTTAGGGTTAGGGTTAGGGTTAGGGTTAGGGTTATGGTTAGTGTTAGGGTTATGGTTAGTTGGGTTAGGGTTATGGTTAGGGTTATTTTGGTAAAGGTTAGGCTAAGGGATAGTGTTAGGGCTAGTTGGTTTAGGGTTAGGGTTAGGGTTATTTGGTTTAGGGTTAGGTTTAGGGTCAGGGTTAGGGTTAGGGTTAGGGTTATTTGGGCTAGGGTTAGGGTTAGGGTTAGGGTTAGGGTTAGGGTTATTTGGTCTAGGGTTAGGGTTAGGGTTAGGGTTAGGGTTAGGGTTAGGGTTAGGGTTAGGGTTATGGTTAGGGTTAGGGTTATGTTTAGTTGGGTTTGGGTTAGGGTTAGGGTTAGGGTTAGGGTTAGGGTTAGGGTTAG
>NC_142251.1:8858628-8883628 GCF_052056855.1 Sturnus vulgaris | reverse complement strand
AGGGTTAGGGTTATGGTTAGTTGGGTTTGGATTATGCTTAGGGTTTTTTTGGTAAAGGTTAGGCTTATGGTTAGTGTTAGGGCTAGTTTGGTTAGGGTTAGAGTTAGGGTTATTTGGTTTAGGGTTAGGTTTAGGGTCAGGGTTAGGGTTAGGGTTAGGGTTATTTGGGCTAGGGTTAGGGTTATGGTTAGGGTTATGGTTAGTTGGGTTTGGGTTATGGTTAGGGTTATTTTGGTAAAGGTTAGGCTTATGGTTATTGTTAGGGCTAGTTGGTTTAGGGTTAGGGTTAGGGTTATTTGGTTTAGGGTTAGGTTTAGGGTCAGGTTTTGGGTTAGGGTTAGGGTTATTTGGGCTAGGGTTAGGGTTAGGGTTAGGGTTAGGGTTATGGTTAGTTGGGTTAGGGTTATGGTTAGGGTTATTTTGGTAAAGGTTAGGCTTATGGTTAGTGTTAGGGCTAGTTGGTTTAGGGTTAGGGTTAGGGTTATTTGGTTTAGGGTTAGGTCTAGGGTCAGGGTTAGGGTTAGGGTTATTTGGGCTAGGGTTAGGGTTAGGGTTAGGGTTAGGGTTAGGGTTAGGGTTAGGGTTAGGGTTAGTGTTAGGGTTATGGTTAGTTGGGTTAGGGTTATGGTTAGGGTTATGGTTAGGGTTAGGGTTATGGTTAGTGTTAGGGCTAGTTGGTTTAGGGTTAGGGTTAGGGTTATTTGGTTTAGGGTTAGGTCTAGGGTCAGGGTTAGGGTTAGGGTTAGGGTTATTTGGGCTAGGGTTAGGGTTAGGGTTAGGGTTAGGGTTAGGTTTAGGTTTAGGGTTAGTTGGGTTAGGGTTATGGTTAGGGTTATTTTGGTAAAGGTTAGGCTTATGGTTAGTGTTAGGGCTAGTTGGTTTAGGGTTAGGGTTAGGGTTATTTGGTTTAGGGTTAGGTTTAGGGTCAGGGTTAGGGTTAGGGTTAGGGTTATTTGGGCTAGGGTTAGGGTTAGGGTTAGGGTTAGGGTTAGGGTTAGGGTTAGGGTTAGGGTTAGGGTTAGGGTTAGGGTTAGTTGGGTTAGGGTTATGGTTAGGGTTATTTTGGTAAAGGTTAGGCTTATGGTTAGTGTTAGCGCTAGTTGGTTTAGGGTTAGGGTTAGGGTTATTTGGTTTAGGGTTAGGTTTAGGGTAAGGGTTAGGGTTAGGGTTAGGGTTATTTGGGCTAGGGTTAGGGTTAGGGTTATGGTTAGTTGGGTTTGGGTTATGGTTAGGGTTATTTTGGTAAAGGTTAGGCTTATGGTTAGTATTAGGGCTAGTTGGTTTAGGGTTAGGGTTAGGGTTATTTGGTTTAGGGTTAGGTTTAGGGTCAGGTTTTGGGTTAGGGTTAGGGTTATTTGGGCTAGGGTTAGGGTTAGGGTTAGGGTTAGGGTTAGGGTTAGGGTTAGGGTTATGGTTAGTTGGGTTTGGGTTATGGTTAGGGTTTTTTTGGTAAAGGTTAGGCTTATGGTTAGTGTTAGGGCTAGTTTGTTTAGGGTTAGAGTTAGGGTTATTTGGTTTAGGGTTGGGCTTAGGGTCAGGGTTAGGGTTAGGGTTAGGGTTATTTGGGCTAGGGTCAGGGTTAGGGTTAGGGTTAGGGTTAGGGTTATGGTTAGGGTTAGGGTTATGGTTAGTTGGGTTTGGGTTATGGTTAGGGCTATTTTGGTAAAGGTTAGGCTTATGGTTAGTGTTAGGGCTAGTTGGTTTAGGGTTAGGGTTAGGGTTATTTGGTTTAGGGATAGGTTTAGGGTCAGGGTTAGGGATAGGGTTAGGGTTATTTGGGCTAGGGTTAGGGTTAGGGTTAGGGTTAGGGTTAGGGTTATGGTTAGTTGGGTTAGGGTTATGGTTAGGGTTATTTTGGTAAAGGTTAGGCTTATGGTTAGTGTTAGGGCTAGTTGGTTTAGGGTTAGGGTTAGGGTTATTTGGTTTAGGGTTAGGTTTAGGGTCAGGGTTAGGGTTAGGGTTAGGGTTATTTGGGCTAGGGTTAGGGTTAGGGTTAGGGTTAGGGTTAGGGTTAGGGTTAGGGTTAGGGTTAGGGTTATGGTTAGTTGGGTTAGGGTTATGGTTAGGGTTATTTTGGTAAAGGTTAGGCTAAGGGATAGTGTTAGGGCTAGTTGGTTTAGGGTTAGGGTTCGGGTTATTTGGTTTAGGGTTAGGTTTAGGGTCAGGGTTAGGGTTAGGGTTAGGGTTATTTGGGCTAGGGTTAGGGTTAGGGTTAGGGTTAGGGTTAGGTTTAGGGTTAGTTGGGTTAGGGTTATGGTTAGGGTTATTTTGGTAAAGGTTAGGCTTATGGTTAGTGTTAGGGCTAGTTGGTTTAGGGTTAGGGTTAGGGTTATTTGGTTTAGGGTTAGGTTTAGGGTCAGGGTTAGGGTTAGGGTTAGGGTTATTTGGGCTAGGGTTAGGGTTAGGGTTAGGGTTAGGGTTAGGGTTAGGGTTAGTTGGGTTAGGGTTATGGTTAGGGTTATTTTGGTAAAGGTTAGGCTTATGGTTAGTGTTAGGGCTAGTTGGTTTAGGGTTAGGGTTAGGGTTATTTGGTTTAGGGTTAGGTTTAGGGTAAGGGTTAGGGTTAGGGTTAGGGTTATTTGGGCTAGGGTTAGGGTTAGGGTTATGGTTAGTTGGGTTTGGGTTATGGTTAGGGTTATTTTGGTAAAGGTTAGGCTTATGGTTAGTGTTAGGGCTAGTTGGTTTAGGGTTAGGGTTAGGGTTTTTTGGTTTAGGGTTAGGTTTAGGGTCAGGATTAGGGATAGGGTTAGGGTTATTTGGGCTAGGGTTAGGGTTAGGGTTAGGGTTAGGGTTAGGGTTAGGGTTAGGGTTAGGGTTAGGGTTAGGGTTATGGTTAGGGTTAGGGTTATGGTTAGTTGGGTTTGGGTTATGGTTAGGGCTATTTTGGTAAAGGTTAGGCTTATGGTTAGTGTTAGGGCTAGTTGGTTTAGGGTTAGGGTTAGGGTTATTTGGTTTAGGGTTAGGTTTAGGGTCAGGGTTATGGATAGGGTTAGGGTTATTTGGGCTAGGGTTAGGGTTAGGGTTAGGGTTAGGGTTATGGTTAGTTGGATTTGGGTTATGGTTAGGGTTATTTTGGTAAAGGTTAGGCTTATGGTTAGTGTTAGGGCTAGTTGGTTTAGGGTTAGGGTTAGGGTTATTTGGTTTAGGGTTAGGTTTAGGGTCAGGGTTAGGGTTAGGGTTAGGTTTATTTGGGCTAGGGTTAGGGTTAGGGTTAGGGTTAGGGTTAGGGTTAGGGTTAGTTGGGTTAGGGTTATGGTTAGGGTTATTTTGGTAAAGGTTAGGCTTATGGTTAGTGTTAGGGCTAGTTGGTTTAGGGTTAGGGTTATGGTTATTTGTTTTAGGGTTAGGTTTAGGGTCAGGGTTAGGGTTAGGGTTAGGGTTATTTGGGCTAGGGTTAGGGTTAGGGTTAGGGTTAGGGTTAGGGTTATGGTTAGTTGGGTTAGGGTTATGGTTAGGGTTATTTTGGTAAAGGTTAGGCTTATGGTTAGTGTTAGGGCTAGTTGGTTTAGGGTTAGGGTTAGGGTTATTTGGTTTAGGGTTAGGTTTAGGGTCAGGGTTAGGGTTAGGGTTAGGGTTATTTGGGCTAGGGTTAGGGTTAGGGTTAGGTTTAGGGTTAGGGTTAGGGTTAGGGTTAGGGTTATGGTTAGGGTTAGGGTTATGGTTAGTTGGGTTAGGGTTATGGTTAGGGTTATTTTGGTAAAGGTTAGGCTTATTGTTAGTGTTAGGGCTAGTTGGTTTAGGGTTAGGGTTAGGGTTATTTGGTTTAGGGTTAGGTTTAGGGTCAGGGTTAGGGATAGGGTTAGGGTTATTTGGGCTAGGGTTAGGGTTAGGGTTAGGGTTAGGGTTAGGGTTAGGGTTAGGGTTAGTTGGGTTTGGGTTATGGTTAGGGTTTTTTTGGTAAAGGTTAGGCTTATGGTTAGTGTTAGGGCTAGTTTGTTTTGGGTTAGAGTTAGTGTTATTTGGTTTAGGGTTAGGTTTAGGGTCAGGGTTAGGGTTAGGGTTAGCGTTATTTGGGCTAGGGTTAGGGTTAGGGTTAGTGTTAGGGTTAGTTGGGTTTGGGTTATGGTTAGGGTTATTTTGGTAAAGGTTAGGCTTATGGTTATTGTTAGGGCTAGTTGGTTTAGGGTTAGGGTTAGGGTTATTTGGTTTAGGGTTAGGTTTAGGGTCAGGGTTAGGGTTAGGGTTAGGGTTATTTGGGCTAGGGTTAGGGTTAGGGTTAGGGTTAGGGTTAGGGTTAGGGTTAGGGTTAGGGTTAGTTGGGTTAGGGTTATGGTTAGGGTTATTTTGGTAAAGGTTAGGCTTATGGTTAGTGTTAGGGCTAGTTGGTTTAGGGTTAGGGTTAGGGTTATTTGGTTTAGGGTTAGGTTTAGGGTAAGGGTTAGGGTTAGGGTTAGGGTTATTTGGGCTAGGGTTAGGGTTAGGGTTATGGTTAGTTGGGTTTGGGTTATGGTTAGGGTTATTTTGGTAAAGGTTAGGCTTATGGTTAGTGTTAGGGCTAGTTGGTTTAGGGTTAGGGTTAGGGTTATTTGGTTTAGGGTTAGGTTTAGGGTCAGGGTTAGGGATAGGGTTCGGGTTATTTGGGCTAGGGTTAGGGTTAGGGTTAGGGTTAGGGTTAGGGTTAGGGTTAGGGTTATGGTTAGTTGGGTTTGGATTATGCTTAGGGTTTTTTTGGTAAAGGTTAGGCTTATGGTTAGTGTTAGGGCTAGTTTGGTTAGGGTTAGAGTTAGGGTTATTTGGTTTAGGGTTAGGTTTAGGGTCAGGGTTAGGGTTAGGGTTAGGGTTATTTGGGCTAGGGTTAGGGTTATGGTTAGGGTTATGGTTAGTTGGGTTTGGGTTATGGTTAGGGTTATTTTGGTAAAGGTTAGGCTTATGGTTATTGTTAGGGCTAGTTGGTTTAGGGTTAGGGTTAGGGTTATTTGGTTTAGGGTTAGGTTTAGGGTCAGGTTTTGGGTTAGGGTTAGGGTTATTTGGGCTAGGGTTAGGGTTAGGGTTAGGGTTAGGGTTAGGGTTATGGTTAGTTGGGTTAGGGTTATGGTTAGGGTTATTTTGGTAAAGGTTAGGCTTATGGTTAGTGTTAGGGCTAGTTGGTTTAGGGTTAGGGTTAGGGTTATTTGGTTTAGGGTTAGGTCTAGGGTCAGGGTTAGGGTTAGGGTTATTTGGGCTAGGGTTAGGGTTAGGGTTAGGGTTAGGGTTAGGGTTAGGGTTAGGGTTAGTGTTAGGGTTATGGTTAGTTGGGTTAGGGTTATGGTTAGGGTTATGGTTAGGGTTAGGGTTATGGTTAGTGTTAGGGCTAGTTGGTTTAGGGTTAGGGTTAGGGTTATTTGGTTTAGGGTTAGGTCTAGGGTCAGGGTTAGGGTTAGGGTTAGGGTTATTTGGGCTAGGGTTAGGGTTAGGGTTAGGGTTAGGGTTAGGTTTAGGTTTAGGGTTAGTTGGGTTAGGGTTATGGTTAGGGTTATTTTGGTAAAGGTTAGGCTTATGGTTAGTGTTAGGGCTAGTTGGTTTAGGGTTAGGGTTAGGGTTATTTGGTTTAGGGTTAGGTTTAGGGTCAGGGTTAGGGTTAGGGTTAGGGTTATTTGGGCTAGGGTTAGGGTTAGGGTTAGGGTTAGGGTTAGGGTTAGGGTTAGGGTTAGGGTTAGGGTTAGGGTTAGTTGGGTTAGGGTTATGGTTAGGGTTATTTTGGTAAAGGTTAGGCTTATGGTTAGTGTTAGCGCTAGTTGGTTTAGGGTTAGGGTTAGGGTTATTTGGTTTAGGGTTAGGTTTAGGGTAAGGGTTAGGGTTAGGGTTAGGGTTATTTGGGCTAGGGTTAGGGTTAGGGTTATGGTTAGTTGGGTTTGGGTTATGGTTAGGGTTATTTTGGTAAAGGTTAGGCTTATGGTTAGTATTAGGGCTAGTTGGTTTAGGGTTAGGGTTAGGGTTATTTGGTTTAGGGTTAGGTTTAGGGTCAGGTTTTGGGTTAGGGTTAGGGTTATTTGGGCTAGGGTTAGGGTTAGGGTTAGGGTTAGGGTTAGGGTTAGGGTTAGGGTTATGGTTAGTTGGGTTTGGGTTATGGTTAGGGTTTTTTTGGTAAAGGTTAGGCTTATGGTTAGTGTTAGGGCTAGTTTGTTTAGGGTTAGAGTTAGGGTTATTTGGTTTAGGGTTGGGCTTAGGGTCAGGGTTAGGGTTAGGGTTAGGGTTATTTGGGCTAGGGTTAGGGTTAGGGTTAGGGTTAGGGTTAGGGTTAGGGTTATGGTTAGGGTTAGGGTTATGGTTAGTTGGGTTTGGGTTATGGTTAGGGCTATTTTGGTAAAGGTTAGGCTTATGGTTAGTGTTAGGGCTAGTTGGTTTAGGGTTAGGGTTAGGGTTATTTGGTTTAGGGATAGGTTTAGGGTCAGGGTTAGGGATAGGGTTAGGGTTATTTGGGCTAGGGTTAGGGTTAGGGTTAGGGTTAGGGTTAGGGTTATGGTTAGTTGGGTTTGGGTTATGGTTAGGGTTATTTTGGTAAAGGTTAGGCTTATGGTTAGTGTTAGGGCTAGTTGGTTTAGGGTTAGGGTTAGGGTTATTTGGTTTAGGGTTAGGTTTAGGGTCAGGGTTAGGGTTAGGGTTAGGGTTATTTGGGCTAGGGTTAGGGTTAGGGTTAGGGTTAGGGTTAGGGTTAGGGTTAGGGTTAGGGTTAGGGTTAGGGTTATGGTTAGTTGGGTTAGGGTTATGGTTAGGGTTATTTTGGTAAAGATTAGGCTAAGGGATAGTGTTAGGGCTAGTTGGTTTAGGGTTAGGGTTAGGGTTATTTGGTTTAGGGTTAGGTTTAGGGTCAGGGTTAGGGTTAGGGTTAGGGTTATTTGGGCTAGGGTTAGGGTTAGGGTTAGGGTTAGGGTTAGGTTTAGGGTTAGTTGGGTTAGGGTTATGGTTAGGGTTATTTTGGTAAAGGTTAGGCTTATGGTTAGTGTTAGGGCTAGTTGGTTTAGGGTTAGGGTTAGGGTTATTTGGTTTAGGGTTAGGTTTAGGGTCAGGGTTAGGGTTAGGGTTAGGGTTATTTGGGCTAGGGTTAGGGTTAGGGTTAGGGTTAGGGTTAGGGTTAGGGTTAGTTGGGTTAGGGTTATGGTTAGGGTTATTTTGGTAAAGGTTAGGCTTATGGTTAGTGTTAGGGCTAGTTGGTTTAGGGTTAGGGTTAGGGTTATTTGGTTTAGGGTTAGGTTTAGGGTAAGGGTTAGGGTTAGGGTTAGGGTTATTTGGGCTAGGGTTAGGGTTAGGGTTATGGTTAGTTGGGTTTGGGTTATGGTTAGGGTTATTTTGGTAAAGGTTAGGCTTATGGTTAGTGTTAGCGCTAGTTGGTTTAGGGTTAGGGTTAGGGTTATTTGGTTTAGGGTTAGGTTTAGGGTCAGGGTTAGGGTTAGGGTTATTTGGGCTAGGGTTAGGGTTAGGGTTAGGGTTAGGGTTAGGGTTATTTTGGTAAAGGTTAGGCTAAGGGATAGTGTTAGGGCTAGTTGGTTTAGGGTTAGGGTTAGGGTTATTTGGTTTAGGGTTAGGTTTAGGGTCAGGGTTAGGGTTAGGGTTAGGGTTATTTGGGCTAGGGTTAGGGTTAGGGTTAGGGTTAGGGTTAGGTTTAGGGTTAGTTGGGTTAGGGTTATGGTTAGGGTTATTTTGGTAAAGGTTAGGCTTATGGTTAGTGTTAGGGCTAGTTGGTTTAGGGTTAGGGTGAGGGTTATTTGGTTTAGGTTTAGGTTTAGGGTCAGGGTTAGGGTTAGGGTTAGGGTTATTTGGGCTAGGGTTAGGGTTAGGGTTAGGGTTAGGGTTAGGGTTAGGGTTAGGGTTAGTTGGGTTAGGGTTATGGTTAGGGTTATTTTGGTAAAGGTTAGGCTTATGGTTAGTGTTAGCGCTAGTTGGTTTAGGGTTATGGTTAGGGTTATTTGGTTTAGGTTAGGTTTATGGTAAGGGTTAGGGTTAGGGTTAGGGTTATTTGGGCTAGGGTTAGGGTTAGGGTTATGGTTAGTTGGGTTTGGGTTATGGTTAGGGTTATTTTGGTAAAGGTTAGGCTTATGGTTAGTGTTAGGGCTAGTTGGTTTAGGGTTAGGGTTAGGGTTATTTGGTTTAGGGTTAGGTTTAGGGTCAGGGTTAGGGATAGGGTTAGGGTTATTTGGGCTAGGGTTAGGGTTAGGGTTAGGGTTAGGGTTAGGGTTAGGGTTAGGGTTAGGGTTAGGGTTATGGTTAGTTGGGTTTGGGTTATGGTTAGGGTTTTTTTGGTAAAGGTTAGGCTTATGGTTAGTGTTAGGGCTAGTTGGTTTAGGGTTAGGGTTAGGGTTATTTGGTTTAGGGATAGGTTTAGGGTCAGGGTTAGGGATAGGGTTAGGGTTATTTGGGCTAGGGTTAGGGTTAGGGTTAGGGTTAGGGTTAGGGTTAGGGTTAGGGTTAGGGTTAGGGTTATGGTTAGTTGGGTTAGGGTTATGGTTAGGGTTTTTTTGGTAAAGGTTAGGCTTATGGTTAGTGTTAGTGCTAGTTTGTTTAGGGTTAGAGTTAGTGTTATTTGGTTTAGGGTTAGGTTTAGGGTCAGGGTTAGGGTTAGGGTTAGGGTTATTTGGGCTAGGGTTAGGGTTAGGGTTAGGGTTAGGGTTAGTTGGGTTTGGGTTATGGTTAGGGTTATTTTGGTAAAGGTTAGGCTTATGGTTATTGTTAGGGCTAGTTGGTTTAGGGTTAGGGTTAGGGTTATTTGGTTTAGGGTTAGGTTTAGGGTCAGGGTTAGGGTTAGGGTTATTTGGGCTAGGGTTAGGGTTAGGGTTAGGGTTAGGGTTAGGGTTATTTTGGTAAAGGTTAGGCTAAGGGATAGTGTTAGGGCTAGTTGGTTTAGGGTTAGGGTTAGGGTTATTTGGTTTAGGGTTAGGTTTAGGGTCAGGGTTAGGGTTAGGGTTAGGGTTATTTGGGCTAGGGTTAGGGTTAGGGTTAGGGTTAGGGTTAGGTTTAGGGTTAGTTGGGTTAGGGTTATGGTTAGGGTTATTTTGGTAAAGGTTAGGCTTATGGTTAGTGTTAGGGCTAGTTGGTTTAGGGTTAGGGTGAGGGTTATTTGGTTTAGGGTTAGGTTTAGGGTCAGGGTTAGGGTTAGGGTTAGGGTTATTTGGGTTAGGGTTAGGGTTAGGGTTAGGGTTAGGGTTAGGGTTAGGGTTAGGGTTAGTTGGGTTAGGGTTATGGTTAGGGTTATTTTGGTAAAGGTTAGGCTTATGGTTAGTGTTAGCGCTAGTTGGTTTAGGGTTATGGTTAGGGTTATTTGGTTTAGGTTAGGTTTAGGGTAAGGGTTAGGGTTAGGGTTAGGGTTATTTGGGCTAGGGTTAGGGTTAGGGTTATGGTTAGTTGGGTTTGGGTTATGGTTAGGGTTATTTTGGTAAAGGTTAGGCTTATGGTTAGTGTTAGGGCTAGTTGGTTTAGGGTTAGGGTTAGGGTTATTTGGTTTAGGGTTAGGTTTAGGGTCAGGGTTAGGGATAGGGTTAGGGTTATTTGGGCTAGGGTTAGGGTTAGGGTTAGGGTTAGGGTTAGGGTTAGGGTTAGGGTTAGGGTTATGGTTAGTTGGGTTTGGGTTATGGTTAGGGTTTTTTTGGTAAAGGTTAGGCTTATGGTTAGTGTTAGGGCTAGTTGGTTTAGGGTTAGGGTTAGGGTTATTTGGTTTAGGGATAGGTTTAGGGTCAGGGTTAGGGATAGGGTTAGGGTTATTTGGGCTAGGGTTAGGGTTAGGGTTAGGGTTAGGGTTAGGGTTAGGGTTAGGGTTAGGGTTAGGGTTATGGTTAGTTGGGTTAGGGTTATGGTTAGGGTTTTTTTGGTAAAGGTTAGGCTTATGGTTAGTGTTAGTGCTAGTTTGTTTAGGGTTAGAGTTAGTGTTATTTGGTTTAGGGTTAGGTTTAGGGTCAGGGTTAGGGTTAGGGTTAGGGTTATTTGGGCTAGGGTTAGGGTTAGGGTTAGGGTTAGGGTTAGTTGGGTTTGGGTTATGGTTAGGGTTATTTTGGTAAAGGTTAGGCTTATGGTTATTGTTAGGGCTAGTTGGTTTAGGGTTAGGGTTAGGGTTATTTGGTTTAGGGTTAGGTTTAGGGTCAGGTTTAGGGTTAGGGTTAGGGTTATTTGGGCTAGGGTTAGGGTTAGGGTTAGGGTTAGGGTTAGGGTTATGGTTAGTTGGGTTAGGGTTATGGTTAGGGTTATTTTGGTAAAGGTTAGGCTTATGGTTAGTGTTAGGGCTAGTTGGTTTAGGGTTAGGGTTAGGGTTATTTGGTTTAGGGTTAGGTCTAGGGTCAGGGTTAGGGTTAGGGTTATTTGGGCTAGGGTTAGGGTTAGGGTTAGGGTTAGGGTTAGGGTTAGGGTTAGGGTTAGGGTTAGGGTTAGGGTTAGTGTTAGGGTTATGGTTAGTTGGGTTAGGGTTATGGTTAGGGTTATTTTGGTAAAGGTTAGGCTTATGGTTAGTGTTAGGGCTAGTTGGTTTAGGGTTAGGGTTAGGGTTATTTGGTTTAGGGTTAAGTTTAGGGTCAGGGTTAGGGTTAGGGTTAGGGTTATTTGGGCTAGGGTTAGGGTTAGGGTTAGGGTTAGGGTTAGGGTTAGGGTTAGGGTTAGGGTTAGGGTTAGTTGGGTTAGGGTTATGGTTAGGGTTATTTTGGTAAAGGTTAGGCTTATGGTTAGTGTTAGCGCTAGTTGGTTTAGGGTTAGGGTTAGGGTTATTTGGTTTAGGGTTAGGTTTAGGGTAAGGGTTAGGGTTAGGGTTAGGGTTATTTGGGCTAGGGTTAGGGTTAGGGTTATGGTTAGTTGGGTTTGGGTTATGGTTAGGGTTATTTTGGTAAAGGTTAGGCTTATGGTTAGTGTTAGGGCTAGTTGGTTTAGGGTTAGGGTTAGGGTTATTTGGTTTAGGGTTAGGTTTAGGGTCAGGTTTTGGGTTAGGGTTAGGGTTATTTGGGCTAGGGTTAGGGTTAGGGTTAGGGTTAGGGTTAGGGTTAGGGTTAGGGTTAGGGTTATGGTTAGTTGGGTTTGGGTTATGGTTAGGGTTTTTTTGGTAAAGGTTAGGCTTATGGTTAGTGTTAGGGCTAGTTTGTTTAGGGTTAGAGTTAGGGTTATTTGGTTTAGGGTTAGGTTTAGGGTCAGGGTTAGGGTTAGGGTTAGGGTTATTTGGGCTAGGGTTAGGGTTAGGGTTAGGGTTAGGGTTAGGTTTAGGGTTAGGGTTAGTTGGGTTAGGGTTATGGTTAGGGTTATTTTGGTAAAGGTTAGGCTTATGGTTAGTGTTAGGGCTAGTTGGTTTAGGGTTAGGGTTATGGTTATTTGTTTTAGGGTTAGGTTTAGGGTCAGGGTTAGGGTTAGGGTTAGGGTTATTTGGGCTAGGGTTAGGGTTAGGGTTAGGGTTAGGGTTAGGGTTATGGTTAGTTGGGTTAGGGTTATGGTTAGGGTTATTTTGGTAAAGGTTAGGCTTATGGTTAGTGTTAGGGCTAGTTGGTTTAGGGTTAGGGTTAGGGTTATTTGGTTTAGGGTTAGGTTTAGGGTCAGGGTTAGGGTTAGGGTTAGGGTTATTTGGGCTAGGGTTAGGGTTAGGGTTAGGTTTAGGGTTAGGGTTAGGGTTAGGGTTAGGGTTATGGTTAGGGTTAGGGTTATGGTTAGTTGGGTTAGGGTTATGGTTAGGGTTATTTTGGTAAAGGTTAGGCTTATGGTTAGTGTTAGGGCTAGTTGGTTTAGGGTTAGGGTTAGGGTTATTTGGTTTAGGGTTAGGTTTAGGGTCAGGGTTAGGGTTAGGGTTAGGGTTATTTGGGCTAGGGTTAGGGTTAGGGTTAGGGTTAGGGTTAGGGTTAGGGTTAGGGTTAGTTGGGTTAGGGTTATGGTTAGGGTTATTTTGGTAAAGGTTAGGCTTATGGTTAGTGTTAGGGCTAGTTGGTTTAGGGTTAGGGTTAGGGTTATTTGGTTTAGGGTTAGGTTTAGGGTAAGGGTTAGGGTTAGGGTTAGGGTTATTTGGGCTAGGGTTAGGGTTAGGGTTATGGTTAGTTGGGTTTGGGTTATGGTTAGGGTTATTTTGGTAAAGGTTAGGCTTATGGTTAGTGTTAGGGCTAGTTGGTTTAGGGTTAGGGTTAGGGTTATTTGGTTTAGGGTTAGGTTTAGGGTCAGGGTTAGGGATAGGGTTCGGGTTATTTGGGCTAGGGTTAGGGTTAGGGTTAGGGTTAGGGTTAGGGTTAGGGTTAGGGTTATGGTTAGTTGGGTTTGGGTTATGCTTAGGGTTTTTTTGGTAAAGGTTAGGCTTATGGTTAGTGTTAGGGCTAGTTTGTTTAGGGTTAGAGTTAGGGTTATTTGGTTTAGGGTTAGGTTTAGGGTCAGGGTTAGGGTTAGGGTTAGGGTTATTTGGGCTAGGGTTAGGGTTATGGTTAGGGTTATGGTTAGTTGGGTTTGGGTTATGGTTAGGGTTATTTTGGTAAAGGTTAGGCTTATGGTTATTGTTAGGGCTAGTTGGTTTAGGGTTAGGGTTAGGGTTATTTGGTTTAGGGTTAGGTTTAGGGTCAGGTTTTGGGTTAGGGTTAGGGTTATTTGGGCTAGGGTTAGGGTTAGGGTTAGGGTTAGGGTTAGGGTTATGGTTAGTTGGGTTAGGGTTATGGTTAGGGTTATTTTGGTAAAGGTTAGGCTTATGGTTAGTGTTAGGGCTAGTTGGTTTAGGGTTAGGGTTAGGGTTATTTGGTTTAGGGTTAGGTCTAGGGTCAGGGTTAGGGTTATTTGGGCTAGGGTTAGGGTTAGGGTTAGGGTTAGGGTTAGGGTTAGGGTTAGGGTTAGTGTTAGGGTTATGGTTAGTTGGGTTAGGGTTATGGTTAGGGTTATTTTGGTAAAGGTTAGGCTAAGGGATAGTGTTAGGGCTAGTTGGTTTAGGGTTAGGGTTAGGGTTATTTGGTTTAGGGTTAGGTCTAGGGTCAGGGTTAGGGTTAGGGTTAGGGTTATTTGGGCTAGGGTTAGGGTTAGGGTTAGGGTTAGGGTTAGGTTTAGGTTTAGGGTTAGTTGGGTTAGGGTTATGGTTAGGGTTATTTTGGTAAAGGTTAGGCTTATGGTTAGTGTTAGGGCTAGTTGGTTTAGGGTTAGGGTTAGGGTTATTTGGTTTAGGGTTAGGTTTAGGGTCAGGGTTAGGGTTAGGGTTAGGGTTATTTGGGCTAGGGTTAGGGTTAGGGTTAGGGTTAGGGTTAGGGTTAGGGTTAGGGTTAGGGTTAGGGTTAGGGTTAGTTGGGTTAGGGTTATGGTTAGGGTTATTTTGGTAAAGGTTAGGCTTATGGTTAGTGTTAGCGCTAGTTGGTTTAGGGTTAGGGTTAGGGTTATTTGGTTTAGGGTTAGGTTTAGGGTAAGGGTTAGGGTTAGGGTTAGGGTTATTTGGGCTAGGGTTAGGGTTAGGGTTATGGTTAGTTGGGTTTGGGTTATGGTTAGGGTTATTTTGGTAAAGGTTAGGCTTATGGTTAGTATTAGGGCTAGTTGGTTTAGGGTTAGGGTTAGGGTTATTTGGTTTAGGGTTAGGTTTAGGGTCAGGTTTTGGGTTAGGGTTAGGGTTATTTGGGCTAGGGTTAGGGTTAGGGTTAGGGTTAGGGTTAGGGTTAGGGTTAGGGTTATGGTTAGTTGGGTTTGGGTTATGGTTAGGGTTTTTTTGGTAAAGGTTAGGCTTATGGTTAGTGTTAGGGCTAGTTTGTTTAGGGTTAGAGTTAGGGTTATTTGGTTTAGGGTTGGGCTTAGGGTCAGGGTTAGGGTTAGGGTTAGGGTTATTTGGGCTAGGGTTAGGGTTAGGGTTAGGGTTAGGGTTAGGGTTATGGTTAGGGTTAGGGTTATGGTTAGTTGGGTTTGGGTTATGGTTAGGGCTATTTTGGTAAAGGTTAGGCTTATGGTTAGTGTTAGGGCTAGTTGGTTTAGGGTTAGGGTTAGGGTTATTTGGTTTAGGGATAGGTTTAGGGTCAGGGTTAGGGATAGGGTTAGGGTTATTTGGGCTAGGGTTAGGGTTAGGGTTAGGGTTAGGGTTAGGGTTATGGTTAGTTGGGTTTGGGTTATGGTTAGGGTTATTTTGGTAAAGGTTAGGCTTATGGTTAGTGTTAGGGCTAGTTGGTTTAGGGTTAGGGTTAGGGTTATTTGGTTTAGGGTTAGGTTTAGGGTCAGGGTTAGGGTTAGGGTTAGGGTTATTTGGGCTAGGGTTAGGGTTAGGGTTAGGGTTAGGGTTAGGGTTAGGGTTAGGGTTAGGGTTAGGGTTAGGGTTATGGTTAGTTGGGTTAGGGTTATGGTTAGGGTTATTTTGGTAAAGGTTAGGCTAAGGGATAGTGTTAGGGCTAGTTGGTTTAGGGTTAGGGTTAGGGTTATTTGGTTTAGGGTTAGGTTTAGGGTAAGGGTTAGGGTTAGGGTTAGGGTTATTTGGGCTAGGGTTAGGGTTAGGGTTATGGTTAGTTGGGTTTGGGTTATGGTTAGGGTTATTTTGGTAAAGGTTAGGCTTATGGTTAGTGTTAGCGCTAGTTGGTTTAGGGTTAGGGTTAGGGTTATTTGGTTTAGGGTTAGGTTTAGGGTCAGGGTTAGGGTTAGGGTTATTTGGGCTAGGGTTAGGGTTAGGGTTAGGGTTAGGGTTTGGGTTATTTTGGTAAAGGTTAGGCTAAGGGATAGTGTTAGGGCTAGTTGGTTTAGGGTTAGGGTTAGGGTTATTTGGTTTAGGGTTAGGTTTAGGGTCAGGGTTAGGGTTAGGGTTAGGGTTATTTGGGCTAGGGTTAGGGTTAGGGTTAGGGTTAGGGTTAGGTTTAGGGTTAGTTGGGTTAGGGTTATGGTTAGGGTTATTTTGGTAAAGGTTAGGCTTATGGTTAGTGTTAGGGCTAGTTGGTTTAGGGTTAGGGTGAGGGTTATTTGGTTTAGGGTTAGGTTTAGGGTCAGGGTTAGGGTTAGGGTTAGGGTTATTTGGGCTAGGGTTAGGGTTAGGGTTAGGGTTAGGGTTAGGGTTAGGGTTAGGGTTAGTTGGGTTAGGGTTATGGTTAGGGTTATTTTGGTAAAGGTTAGGCTTATGGTTAGTGTTAGCGCTAGTTGGTTTAGGGTTATGGTTAGGGTTATTTGGTTTAGGTTAGGTTTAGGGTAAGGGTTAGGGTTAGGGTTAGGGTTATTTGGGCTAGGGTTAGGGTTAGGGTTATGGTTAGTTGGGTTTGGGTTATGGTTAGGGTTATTTTGGTAAAGGTTAGGCTTATGGTTAGTGTTAGGGCTAGTTGGTTTAGGGTTAGGGTTAGGGTTATTTGGTTTAGGGTTAGGTTTAGGGTCAGGGTTAGGGATAGGGTTAGGGTTATTTGGGCTAGGGTTAGGGTTAGGGTTAGGGTTAGGGTTAGGGTTAGGGTTAGGGTTAGGGTTATGGTTAGTTGGGTTTGGGTTATGGTTAGGGTTTTTTTGGTAAAGGTTAGGCTTATGGTTAGTGTTAGGGCTAGTTGGTTTAGGGTTAGGGTTAGGGTTATTTGGTTTAGGGATAGGTTTAGGGTCAGGGTTAGGGATATGGTTAGGGTTATTTGGGCTAGGGTTAGGGTTAGGGTTAGGGTTAGGGTTAGGGTTAGGGTTAGGGTTATGGTTAGTTGGGTTAGGGTTATGGTTAGGGTTTTTTTGGTAAAGGTTAGGCTTATGGTTAGTGTTAGTGCTAGTTTGTTTAGGGTTAGAGTTAGTGTAATTTGGTTTAGGGTTAGGTTTAGGGTCAGGGTTAGGGTTAGGGTTAGGGTTATTTGGGCTAGGGTTAGGGTTAGGGTTAGGGTTAGGGTTAGTTGGGTTTGGGTTATGGTTAGGGTTATTTTGGTAAAGGTTAGGCTTATGGTTATTGTTAGGGCTAGTTGGTTTAGGGTTAGGGTTAGGGTTATTTGGTTTAGGGTTAGGTTTAGGGTCAGGTTTAGGGTTAGGGTTAGGGTTATTTGGGCTAGGGTTAGGGTTAGGGTTAGGGTTAGGGTTAGGGTTATGGTTAGTTGGGTTAGGGTTATGGTTAGGGTTATTTTGGTAAAGGTTAGGCTTATGGTTAGTGTTAGGGCTAGTTGGTTTAGGGTTAGGGTTAGGGTTATTTGGTTTAGGGTTAGGTCTAGGGTCAGGGTTAGGGTTAGGGTTAGGGTTATTTGGGCTAGGGTTAGGGTTAGGGTTAGGGTTAGGGTTAGGTTTAGGTTTAGGGTTAGTTGGGTTAGGGTTATGGTTAGGGTTATTTTGGTAAAGGTTAGGCTTATGGTTAGTGTTAGGGCTAGTTGGTTTAGGGTTAGGGTTAGTGTTATTTGGTTTAGGGTTAGGTTTAGGGTCAGGGTTAGGGTTAGGGTTAGGGTTATTTGGGCTAGGGTTAGGGTTAGGGTTAGGGTTAGGGTTAGGGTTATGGTTAGTTGGGTTAGGGTTATGGTTAGGGTTATTTTGGTAAAGGTTAGGCTTATGGTTAGTGTTAGGGCTAGTTGGTTTAGGGTTAGGGTTAGGGTTATTTGGTTTAGGGTTAGGTTTAGGGTCAGGGTTAGGGTTAGGGTTAGGGTTATTTGGGCTAGGGTTAGGGTTAGGGTTAGGGTTAGGTTTAGGGTTAGGGTTAGGGTTAGGGTTAGGGTTAGGGTTATGGTTAGGGTTAGGGTTATGGTTAGTTGGGTTAGGGTTATGGTTAGGGTTATTTTGGTAAAGGTTAGGCTTATGGTTAGTGTTAGGGCTAGTTGGTTTAGGGTTAGGGTTAGGGTTATTTGGTTTAGGGTTAGGTTTAGGGTCAGGGTTAGGGTTAGGGTTAGGGTTATTTGGGCTAGGGTTAGGGTTAGGGTTAGGGTTAGGGTTAGGGTTAGGGTTAGGGTTAGTTGGGTTAGGGTTATGGTTAGGGTTATTTTGGTAAAGGTTAGGCTTATGGTTAGTGTTAGGGCTAGTTGGTTTAGGGTTAGGGTTAGGGTTATTTGGTTTAGGGTTAGGTTTAGGGTAAGGGTTAGGGTTAGGGTTAGGGTTATTTGGGCTAGGGTTAGGGTTAGGGTTATGGTTAGTTGGGTTTGGGTTATGGTTAGGGTTATTTTGGTAAAGGTTAGGCTTATGGTTAGTGTTAGGGCTAGTTGGTTTAGGGTTAGGGTTAGGGTTATTTGGTTTATGGTTAGGTTTAGGGTCAGGGTTAGGGATAGGGTTCGGGTTATTTGGGCTAGGGTTAGGGTTAGGGTTAGGGTTAGGGTTAGGGTTAGGGTTATGGTTAGTTGGGTTTGGGTTATGCTTAGGGTTTTTTTGGTAAAGGTTAGGCTTATGGTTAGTGTTAGGGCTAGTTTGTTTAGGGTTAGGGTTAGGGTTATTTGGTTTAGGGTTAGGTTTAGGGTCAGGTTTTGGGTTAGGGTTAGGGTTATTTGGGCTAGGGTTAGGGTTAGGGTTAGGGTTAGGGTTAGGGTTAGGGTTAGTTGGGTTAGGGTTATGGTTAGGGTTATTTTGGTAAAGGTTAGGCTTATGGTTAGTGTTAGGGCTAGTTGGTTTAGGGTTAGGGTTAGGGTTATTTGGTTTAGGGTTAGGTCTAGGGTCAGGGTTAGGGTTAGGGTTATTTGGGCTAGGGTTAGGGTTAGGGTTAGGGTTAGGGTTAGGGTTAGGGTTAGGGTTAGTGTTAGGGTTATGGTTAGTTGGGTTAGGGTTATGGTTAGGGTTATTTTGGTAAAGGTTAGGCTTATGGTTAGTGTTAGGGCTAGTTGGTTTAGGGTTAGGGTTAGGGTTATTTGGTTTAGGGTTAGGTCTAGGGTCAGGGTTAGGGTTAGGGTTAGGGTTATTTGGGCTAGGGTTAGGGTTAGGGTTAGGGTTAGGGTTAGGTTTAGGTTTAGGGTTAGTTGGGTTAGGGTTATGGTTAGGGTTATTTTGGTAAAGGTTAGGCTTATGGTTAGTGTTAGGGCTAGTTGGTTTAGGGTTAGGGTTAGGGTTATTTGGTTTAGGGTTAGGTTTAGGGTCAGGGTTAGGGTTAGGGTTAGGGTTATTTGGGCTAGGGTTAGGGTTAGGGTTAGGGTTAGGGTTAGTTGGGTTAGGGTTATGGTTAGGGTTATTTTGGTAAAGGTTAGGCTTATGGTTAGTGTTAGCGCTAGTTGGTTTAGGGTTAGGGTTAGGGTTATTTGGTTTAGGGTTAGGTTTAGGGTAAGGGTTAGGGTTAGGGTTAGGGTTATTTGGGCTAGGGTTAGGGTTAGGGTTATGGTTAGTTGGGTTTGGGTTATGGTTAGGGTTATTTTGGTAAAGGTTAGGCTTATGGTTAGTATTAGGGCTAGTTGGTTTAGGGTTAGGGTTAGGGTTATTTGGTTTAGGGTTAGGTTTAGGGTCAGGTTTTGGGTTAGGGTTAGGGTTATTTGGGCTAGGGTTAGGGTTAGGGTTAGGGTTAGGGTTAGGGTTAGGGTTATGGTTAGTTGGGTTTGGGTTATGGTTAGGGTTTTTTTGGTAAAGGTTAGGCTTATGGTTAGTGTTAGGGCTAGTTTGTTTAGGGTTAGAGTTAGGGTTATTTGGTTTAGGGTTGGGCTTAGGGTCAGGGTTAGGGTTAGGGTTAGGGTTATTTGGGCTAGGGTTAGGGTTAGGGTTAGGGTTAGGGTTAGGGTTATGGTTAGGGTTAGGGTTATGGTTAGTTGGGTTTGGGTTATGGTTAGGGCTATTTTGGTAAAGGTTAGGCTTATGGTTAGTGTTAGGGCTAGTTGGTTTAGGGTTAGGGTTAGGGTTATTTGGTTTAGGGATAGGTTTAGGGTCAGGGTTAGGGATAGGGTTAGGGTTATTTGGGCTAGGGTTAGGGTTAGGGTTAGGGTTAGGGTTAGGGTTATGGTTAGTTGGGTTTGGGTTATGGTTAGGGTTATTTTGGTAAAGGTTAGGCTTATGGTTAGTGTTAGGGCTAGTTGGTTTAGGGTTAGGGTGAGGGTTATTTGGTTTAGGGTTAGGTTTAGGGTCAGGGTTAGGGTTAGGGTTAGGGTTATTTGGGCTAGGGTTAGGGTTAGGGTTAGGGTTAGGGTTAGGGTTAGGGTTAGGGTTAGGGTTAGGGTTATGGTTAGTTGGGTTAGGGTTATGGTTAGGGTTATTTTGGTAAAGGTTAGGCTAAGGGATAGTGTTAGGGCTAGTTGGTTTAGGGTTAGGGTTAGGGTTATTTGGTTTAGGGTTAGGTTTGGGGTCAGGGTTAGGGTTAGGGTTAGGGTTATTTGGGCTAGGGTTAGGGTTAGGGTTAGGGTTAGGGTTAGGGTTAGGTTTAGGGTTAGTTGGGTTAGGGTTATGGTTAGGGTTATTTTGGTAAAGGTTAGGCTTATGGTTAGTGTTAGGGCTAGTTGGTTTAGGGTTAGGGTTAGGGTTATTTGGTTTAGGGTTAGGTTTAGGGTCAGGGTTAGGGTTAGGGTTAGGGTTATTTGGGCTAGGGTTAGGGTTAGGGTTAGGGTTAGGGTTAGGGTTAGGGTTAGTTGGGTTAGGGTTATGGTTAGGGTTATTTTGGTAAAGGTTAGGCTTATGGTTAGTGTTAGGGCTAGTTGGTTTAGGGTTAGGGTTAGGGTTATTTGGTTTAGGGTTAGGTTTAGGGTAAGGGTTAGGGTTAGGGTTAGGGTTATTTGGGCTAGGGTTAGGGTTACGGTTATGGTTAGTTGGGTTTGGGTTATGGTTAGGGTTATTTTGGTAAAGGTTAGGCTTATGGTTAGTGTTAGCGCTAGTTGGTTTAGGGTTAGGGTTAGGGTTATTTGGTTTAGGGTTAGGTTTAGGGTCAGGGTTAGGGTTAGGGTTATTTGGGCTAGGGTTAGGGTTAGGGTTAGGGTTAGGGTTTGGGTTATTTTGGTAAAGGTTAGGCTAAGGGATAGTGTTAGGGCTAGTTGGTTTAGGGTTAGGGTTAGGGTTATTTGGTTTAGGGTTAGGTTTAGGGTCAGGGTTAGGGTTAGGGTTAGGGTTATTTGGGCTAGGGTTAGGGTTAGGGTTAGGGTTAGGGTTAGGTTTAGGGTTAGTTGGGTTAGGGTTATGGTTAGGGTTATTTTGGTAAAGGTTAGGCTTATGGTTAGTGTTAGGGCTAGTTGGTTTAGGGTTAGGGTGAGGGTTATTTGGTTTAGGGTTAGGTTTAGGGTCAGGGTTAGGGTTAGGGTTAGGGTTATTTGGGCTAGGGTTTGGGTTAGGGTTAGGGTTAGGGTTAGGGTTAGGGTTAGGGTTAGGGTTAGTTGGGTTAGGGTTATGGTTAGGGTTATTTTGGTAAAGGTTAGGCTTATGGTTAGTGTTAGCGCTAGTTGGTTTAGGGTTATGGTTAGGGTTATTTGGTTTAGGTTAGGTTTAGGGTAAGGGTTAGGGTTAGGGTTAGGGTTATTTGGGCTAGGGTTAGGGTTAGGGTTATGGTTAGTTGGGTTTGGGTTATGGTTAGGGTTATTTTGGTAAAGGTTAGGCTTATGGTTAGTGTTAGGGCTAGTTGGTTTAGGGTTAGGGTTAGGGTTATTTGGTTTAGGGTTAGGTTTAGGGTCAGGGTTAGGGATAGGGTTAGGGTTATTTGGGCTAGGGTTAGGGTTAGGGTTAGGGTTAGGGTTAGGGTTAGGGTTATGGTTAGTTGGGTTTGGGTTATGGTTAGGGTTTTTTTGGTAAAGGTTAGGCTTATGGTTAGTGTTAGGGCTAGTTGGTTTAGGGTTAGGGTTAGGGTTATTTGGTTTAGGGATAGGTTTAGGGTCAGGGTTAGGGATATGGTTAGGGTTATTTGGGCTAGGGTTAGGGTTAGGGTTAGGGTTAGGGTTAGGGTTAGGGTTAGGGTTATGGTTAGTTGGGTTAGGGTTATGGTTAGGGTTTTTTTGGTAAAGGTTAGGCTTATGGTTAGTGTTAGTGCTAGTTTGTTTAGGGTTAGTGTTAGTGTTATTTGGTTTAGGGTTAGGTTTAGGGTCAGGTTTAGGGTTAGGGTTAGGGTTATTTGGGCTAGGGTTAGGGTTAGGGTTAGGGTTAGTTGGGTTTGGGTTATGGTTAGGGTTATTTTGGTAAAGGTTAGGCTTATGGTTATTGTTAGGGCTAGTTGGTTTAGGGTTAGGGTTAGGGTTATTTGGTTTAGGGTTAGGTTTAGGGTCAGGTTTAGGGTTAGGGTTAGGGTTATTTGGGCTAGGGTTAGGGTTAGGGTTAGGGTTAGGGTTAGGGTTATGGTTAGTTGGGTTAGGGTTATGGTTAGGGTTATTTTGGTAAAGGTTAGGCTTATGGTTAGTGTTAGGGCTAGTTGGTTTAGGGTTAGGGTTAGGGTTATTTGGTTTAGGGTTAGGTCTAGGGTCACGGTTAGGGTTAGGGTTATTTGGGCTAGGGTTAGGGTTAGGGTTAGGGTTAGGGTTAGGGTTAGGGTTAGTGTTAGGGTTATGGTTAGTTGGGTTAGGGTTATGGTTAGGGTTATTTTGGTAAAGGTTAGGCTTATGGTTAGTGTTAGGGCTAGTTGGTTTAGGGTTAGGGTTAGGGTTATTTGGTTTAGGGTTAGGTCTAGGGTCAGGGTTAGGGTTAGGGTTAGGGTTATTTGGGCTAGGGTTAGGGTTAGGGTTAGGGTTAGGGTTAGGTTTAGGTTTAGGGTTAGTTGGGTTAGGGTTATGGTTAGGGTTATTTTGGTAAAGGTTAGGCTTATGGTTAGTGTTAGGGCTAGTTGGTTTAGGGTTAGGGTTAGGGTTATTTGGTTTAGGGTTAGGTTTAGGGTCAGGGTTAGGGTTAGGGTTAGGGTTATTTGGGCTAGGGTTAGGGTTAGGGTTAGGGTTAGGGTTAGGGTTAGGGTTAGGGTTAGGGTTAGTTGGGTTAGGGTTATGGTTAGGGTTATTTTGGTAAAGGTTAGGCTTATGGTTAGTGTTAGCGCTAGTTGGTTTAGGGTTAGGGTTAGGGTTATTTGGTTTAGGGTTAGGTTTAGGGTAAGGGTTAGGGTTAGGGTTAGGGTTATTTGGGCTAGGGTTAGGGTTAGGGTTATGGTTAGTTGGGTTTGGGTTATGGTTAGGGTTATTTTGGTAAAGGTTAGGCTTATGGTTAGTATTAGGGCTAGTTGGTTTAGGGTTAGGGTTAGGGTTATTTGGTTTAGGGTTAGGTTTAGGGTCAGGTTTTGGGTTAGGGTTAGGGTTATTTGGGCTAGGGTTAGGGTTAGGGTTAGGGTTAGGGTTAGGGTTAGGGTTAGGGTTATGGTTAGTTGGGTTTGGGTTATGGTTAGGGTTTTTTTGGTAAAGGTTAGGCTTATGGTTAGTGTTAGGGCTAGTTTGTTTAGGGTTAGAGTTAGGGTTATTTGGTTTAGGGTTGGGCTTAGGGTCAGGGTTAGGGTTAGGGTTAGGGTTATTTGGGCTAGGGTTAGGGTTAGGGTTAGGGTTAGGGTTAGGGTTATGGTTAGGGTTAGGGTTATGGTTAGTTGGGTTTGGGTTATGGTTAGGGCTATTTTGGTAAAGGTTAGGCTTATGGTTAGTGTTAGGGCTAGTTGGTTTAGGGTTAGGGTTAGGGTTATTTGGTTTAGGGATAGGTTTAGGGTCAGGGTTAGGGATAGGGTTAGGGTTATTTGGGCTAGGGTTAGGGTTAGGGTTAGGGTTAGGGTTAGGGTTATGGTTAGTTGGGTTTGGGTTATGGTTAGGGTTATTTTGGTAAAGGTTAGGCTAAGGGATAGTGTTAGGGCTAGTTGGTTTAGGGTTAGGGTTAGGGTTATTTGGTTTAGGGTTAGGTTTAGGGTCAGGGTTAGGGTTAGGGTTAGGGTTATTTGGGCTAGGGTTAGGGTTAGGGTTAGGGTTAGGGTTAGGGTTAGGGTTAGGGTTAGGGTTAGGGTTATGGTTAGTTGGGTTAGGGTTATGGTTAGGGTTATTTTGGTAAAGGTTAGGCTAAGGGATAGTGTTAGGGCTAGTTGGTTTAGGGTTAGGGTTAGGGTTATTTGGTTTAGGGTTAGGTTTAGGGTCAGGGTTAGGGTTAGGGTTAGGGTTATTTGGGCTAGGGTTAGGGTTAGGGTTAGGGTTAGGGTTAGGGTTAGGTTTAGGGTTAGTTGGGTTAGGGTTATGGTTAGGGTTATTTTGGTAAAGGTTAGGCTTATGGTTAGTGTTAGGGCTAGTTGGTTTAGGGTTAGGGTTAGGGTTATTTGGTTTAGGGTTAGGTTTAGGGTCAGGGTTAGGGTTAGGGTTAGGGTTATTTGGGCTAGGGTTAGGGTTAGGGTTAGGGTTAGGGTTAGTTGGGTTAGGGTTATGGTTAGGGTTATTTTGGTAAAGGTTAGGCTTATGGTTAGTGTTAGGGCTAGTTGGTTTAGGGTTAGGGTTAGGGTTATTTGGTTTAGGGTTAGGTTTAGGGTAAGGGTTAGGGTTAGGGTTAGGGTTATTTGGGCTAGGGTTAGGGTTAGGGTTATGGTTAGTTGGGTTTGGGTTATGGTTAGGGTTATTTTGGTAAAGGTTAGGCTTATGGTTAGTGTTAGCGCTAGTTGGTTTAGGGTTAGGGTTAGGGTTATTTGGTTTAGGGTTAGGTTTAGGGTCAGGGTTAGGGTTAGGGTTATTTGGGCTAGGGTTAGGGTTAGGGTTAGGGTTAGGGTTAGGGTTATTTTGGTAAAGGTTAGGCTAAGGGATAGTGTTAGGGCTAGTTGGTTTAGGGTTAGGGTTAGGGTTATTTGGTTTAGGGTTAGGTTTAGGGTCAGGGTTAGGGTTAGGGTTAGGGTTATTTGGGCTAGGGTTAGGGTTAGGGTTAGGGTTAGGGTTAGGTTTAGGGTTAGTTGGGTTAGGGTTATGGTTAGGGTTATTTTGGTAAAGGTTAGGCTTATGGTTAGTGTTAGGGCTAGTTGGTTTAGGGTTAGGGTGAGGGTTATTTGGTTTAGGGTTAGGTTTAGGGTCAGGGTTAGGGTTAGGGTTAGGGTTATTTGGGCTAGGGTTAGGGTTAGGGTTAGGGTTAGGGTTAGGGTTAGTTGGGTTAGGGTTATGGTTAGGGTTATTTTGGTAAAGGTTAGGCTTATGGTTAGTGTTAGCGCTAGTTGGTTTAGGGTTATGGTTAGGGTTATTTGGTTTAGGTTAGGTTTAGGGTAAGGGTTAGGTTTAGGGTTAGGGTTATTTGGGCTAGGGTTAGGGTTAGGGTTATGGTTAGTTGGGTTTGGGTTATGGTTAGGGTTATTTTGGTAAAGGTTAGGCTTATGGTTAGTGTTAGGGCTAGTTGGTTTAGGGTTAGGGTTAGGGTTATTTGGTTTAGGGTTAGGTTTAGGGTCAGGGTTAGGGATAGGGTTAGGGTTATTTGGGCTAGGGTTAGGGTTAGGGTTAGGGTTAGGGTTAGGGTTAGGGTTAGGGTTAGGGTTAGGGTTAGGGTTAGGGTTATGGTTAGTTGGGTTTGGGTTATGGTTAGGGTTTTTTTGGTAAAGGTTAGGCTTATGGTTAGTGTTAGGGCTAGTTGGTTTAGGGTTAGGGTTAGGGTTATTTGGTTTAGGGATAGGTTTAGGGTCAGGGTTAGGGATAGGGTTAGGGTTATTTGGGCTAGGGTTAGGGTTAGGGTTAGGGTTAGGGTTAGGGTTAGGGTTAGGGTTAGGGTTAGGGTTATGGTTAGTTGGGTTAGGGTTATGGTTAGGGTTTTTTTGGTAAAGGTTAGGCTTATGGTTATTGTTAGGGCTAGTTGGTTTAGGGTTAGGGTTAGGGTTATTTGGTTTAGGGTTAGGTTTAGGGTCAGGTTTAGGGTTAGGGTTAGGGTTATTTGGGCTAGGGTTAGGGTTAGGGTTAGGGTTAGGGTTATGGTTAGTTGGGTTTGGGTTATGGTTAGGGTTATTTTGGTAAAGGTTAGGCTTATGGTTAGTGTTAGGGCTAGTTGGTTTAGGGTTAGGGTTAGGGTTATTTGGTTTAGGGTTAGGTTTAGGGTCAGGGTTAGGGTTAGGGTTAGGGTTATTTGGGCTAGGGTTAGGGTTAGGGTTAGGGTTAGGGTTAGGGTTAGGGTTAGGGTTAGGGTTAGGGTTAGGGTTAGTTGGGTTAGGGTTATGGTTAGGGTTATTTTGGTAAAGGTTAGGCTAAGGGATAGTGTTAGGGCTAGTTGGTTTAGGGTTAGGGTTAGGCTTATTTGGTTTAGGGTTAGGTTTAGGGTCAGGGTTAGGGTTAGGGTTAGGGTTATTTGGGCTAGGGTTAGGGTTAGGGTTAGGGTTAGGGTTAGGGTTAGGTTTAGGGTTAGTTGGGTTAGGGTTATGGTTAGGGTTATTTTGGTAAAGGTT
>NC_142251.1:8836128-8853628 GCF_052056855.1 Sturnus vulgaris | reverse complement strand
GTTAGGGTTAGGGTTAGTTGGGTTAGGGTTATGGTTAGGGTTATTTTGGTAAAGGTTAGGCTTATGGTTAGTGTTAGCGCTAGTTGGTTTAGGGTTAGGGTTAGGGTTATTTGGTTTAGGGTTAGGTTTAGGGTAAGGGTTAGGGTTAGGGTTAGGGTTATTTGGGCTAGGGTTAGGGTTAGGGTTATGGTTAGTTGGGTTTGGGTTATGGTTAGGGTTATTTTGGTAAAGGTTAGGCTTATGGTTAGTGTTAGGGCTAGTTGGTTTAGGGTTAGGGTTAGGGTTATTTGGTTTAGGGTTAGGTTTAGGGTCAGGGTTAGGGTTAGGGTTAGGGTTATTTGGGCTAGGGTTAGGGTTAGGGTTAGGGTTATGGTTAGGGTTAGGGTTATGGTTAGTTGGGTTTGGGTTATGGTTAGGGCTATTTTGGTAAAGGTTAGGCTTATGGTTAGTGTTAGGGCTAGTTGGTTTAGGGTTAGGGTTAGGGTTATTTGGTTTAGGGATAGGTTTAGGGTCAGGGTTAGGGATAGGGTTAGGGTTATTTGGGCTAGGGTTAGGGTTAGGGTTAGGGTTAGGGTTAGGGTTAGGGTTATGGTTAGTTGGGTTTGGGTTATGGTTAGGGTTATTTTGGTAAAGGTTAGGCTTATGGTTAGTGTTAGGGCTAGTTGGTTTAGGGTTAGGGTTAGGGTTATTTGGTTTAGGGTTAGGTTTAGGGTCAGGGTTAGGGTTAGGGTTAGGGTTATTTGGGCTAGGGTTAGGGTTAGGGTTAGGGTTAGGGTTAGGGTTAGGGTTAGGGTTAGGGTTAGGGTTAGGGTTAGGGTTAGTGTTAGGGTTATGGTTAGTTGGGTTAGGGTTATGGTTAGGGTTATTTTGGTAAAGGTTAGGCTAAGGGATAGTGTTAGGGCTAGTTGGTTTAGGGTTAGGGTTAGGGTTATTTGGTTTAGGGTTAGGTTTAGGGTCAGGGTTAGGGTTAGGGTTAGGGTTATTTGGGCTAGGGTTAGGGTTAGGGTTAGGGTTAGGGTTAGGGTTATTTGGTCTAGGGTTAGGGTTAGGGTTAGGGTTAGGGTTAGGGTTAGGGTTAGGGTTAGGGTTATGGTTAGGGTTAGGGTTATGGTTAGTTGGGTTTGGGTTAGGGTTAGGGTTAGGGTTAGGGTTAGGGTTAGGGTTAGGGTTAGGGTTAGGGTTATGGTTAGGGTTATGGTTAGGGTTATGGTTAGGGTTAGGGTTAGGGTTAGGGTTAGGGTTAGGGTTAGGGTTAGTTGGGTTAGGGTTATGGTTAGGGTTATTTTGGTAAAGGTTAGGCTTATGGTTAGTGTTAGGGCTAGTTGGTTTAGGGTTAGGGTTAGGGTTATTTGGTTTAGGGTTAGGTTTAGGGTCAGGGTTAGGGTTAGGGTTATTTGGGCTAGGGTTAGGGTTAGGGTTAGGGTTAGGGTTAGGGTTAGTTGGGTTAGGGTTATGGTTAGGGTTATTTTGGTAAAGGTTAGGCTTATGGTTAGTGTTAGGGCTAGTTGGTTTAGGGTTAGGGTTAGGGTTATTTGGTTTAGGGTTAGGTTTAGGGTAAGGGTTAGGGTTAGGGTTAGGGTTATTTGGGCTAGGGTTAGGGTTAGGGTTATGGTTAGTTGGGTTTGGGTTATGGTTAGGGTTATTTTGGTAAAGGTTAGGCTTATGGTTAGTGTTAGGGCTAGTTGGTTTAGGGTTAGGGTTAGGGTTTTTTGGTTTAGGGTTAGGTTTAGGGTCAGGATTAGGGATAGGGTTAGGGTTATTTGGGCTAGGGTTAGGGTTAGGGTTAGGGTTAGGGTTAGGGTTAGGGTTAGGGTTAGGGTTAGGGTTAGGGTTATTTGGGCTAGGGTTAGGGTTAGGGTTAGTTGGGTTTGGGTTATGGTTAGGGCTATTTTGGTAAAGGTTAGGCTTATGGTTAGTGTTAGGGCTAGTTGGTTTAGGGTCAGGGTTAGGGTTATTTGGTTTAGGGTTAGGTTTAGGGTCAGGGTTATGGATAGGGTTAGGGTTATTTGGGCTAGGGTTAGGGTTAGGGTTAGGGTTAGGGTTAGGGTTAGGGTTATGGTTAGTTGGATTTGGGTTATGGTTAGGGTTATTTTGGTAAAGGTTAGGCTTATGGTTAGTGTTAGGGCTAGTTGGTTTAGGGTTAGGGTTAGGGTTATTTGGTTTAGGGTTAGGTTTAGGGTCAGGGTTAGGGTTAGGGTTAGGTTTATTTGGGCTAGGGTTAGGGTTAGGGTTAGGTTTAGGGTTAGGGTTAGGGTTAGGGTTAGGGTTATGGTTAGGGTTAGGGTTATGGTTAGTTGGGTTAGGGTTATGGTTAGGGTTATTTTGGTAAAGGTTAGGCTTATTGTTAGTGTTAGGGCTAGTTGGTTTAGGGTTAGGGTTAGGGTTATTTGGTTTAGGGTTAGGTTTAGGGTCAGGGTTAGGGATAGTGTTAGGTTTATTTGGGCTACGGTTAGGGTTAGGGTTAGGGTTAGGGTTAGGGTTAGGGTTAGGGTTAGGGTTAGGGTTAGGGTTAGTTGGGTTTGGGTTATGGTTAGGGTTTTTTTGGTAAAGGTTAGGCTTATGGTTAGTGTTAGGGCTAGTTGGTTTAGGGTTAGGGTTAGGGTTATTTGGTTTAGGGTTAGGTTTAGGGTAAGGGTTAGGGTTAGGGTTAGGGTTATTTGGGCTAGGGTTAGGGTTAGGGTTATGGTTAGTTGGGTTTGGGTTATGGTTAGGGTTATTTTGGTAAAGGTTAGGCTTATGGTTAGTGTTAGGGCTAGTTGGTTTAGGGTTAGGGTTAGGGTTTTTTGGTTTAGGGTTAGGTTTAGGGTCAGGATTAGGGATAGGGTTAGGGTTATTTGGGCTAGGGTTAGGGTTAGGGTTAGGGTTAGGGTTAGGGTTAGGGTTAGGGTTAGGGTTATTTGGGCTAGGGTTAGGGTTAGGGTTAGTTGGGTTTGGGTTATGGTTAGGGCTATTTTGGTAAAGGTTAGGCTTATGGTTAGTGTTAGGGCTAGTTGGTTTAGGGTCAGGGTTAGGGTTATTTGGTTTAGGGTTAGGTTTAGGGTCAGGGTTATGGATAGGGTTAGGGTTATTTGGGCTAGGGTTAGGGTTAGGGTTAGGGTTAGGGTTAGGGTTAGGGTTATGGTTAGTTGGATTTGGGTTATGGTTAGGGTTATTTTGGTAAAGGTTAGGCTTATGGTTAGTGTTAGGGCTAGTTGGTTTAGGGTTAGGGTTAGGGTTATTTGGTTTAGGGTTAGGTTTAGGGTCAGGGTTAGGGTTAGGGTTAGGGTTATTTGGGCTAGGGTTAGGGTTAGGGTTAGGGTTAGGGTTAGGGTTAGGGTTAGGGTTAGTTGGGTTAGGGTTATGGTTAGGGTTATTTTGGTAAAGGTTAGGCTTATGGTTAGTGTTAGGGCTAGTTGGTTTAGGGTTAGGGTTATGGTTATTTGTTTTAGGGTTAGGTTTAGGGTCAGGGTTAGGGTTAGGGTTAGGGTTATTTGGGCTAGGGTTAGGGTTAGGGTTAGGGTTAGGGTTAGGGTTATGGTTAGTTGGGTTAGGGTTATGGTTAGGGTTATTTTGGTAAAGGTTAGGCTTATGGTTAGTGTTAGGGCTAGTTGGTTTAGGGTTAGGGTTAGGGTTATTTGGTTTAGGGTTAGGTTTAGGGTCAGGGTTAGGGTTAGGGTTAGGGTTATTTGGGCTAGGGTTAGGGTTAGGGTTAGGTTTAGGGTTAGGGTTAGGGTTAGGGTTAGGGTTATGGTTAGGGTTAGGGTTATGGTTAGTTGGGTTAGGGTTATGGTTAGGGTTATTTTGGTAAAGGTTAGGCTTATTGTTAGTGTTAGGGCTAGTTGGTTTAGGGTTAGGGTTAGGGTTATTTGGTTTAGGGTTAGGTTTAGGGTCAGGGTTAGGGATAGTGTTAGGGTTATTTGGGCTAGGGTTAGGGTTAGGGTTAGGGTTAGGGTTAGGGTTAGGGTTAGGGTTAGGGTTAGTTGGGTTTGGGTTATGGTTAGGGTTTTTTTGGTAAAGGTTAGGCTTATGGTTAGTGTTAGGGCTAGTTGGTTTTGGGTTAGAGTTAGTGTTATTTGGTTTAGGGTTAGGTTTAGGGTCAGGGTTAGGGTTAGGGTTAGCGTTATTTGGGCTAGGGTTAGGGTTAGGGTTAGTGTTAGGGTTAGTTGGGTTTGGGTTATGGTTAGGGTTATTTTGGTAAAGGTTAGGCTTATGGTTAGTGTTAGGGCTAGTTGGTTTAGGGTTAGGGTTAGGGTTATTTGGTTTAGGGTTAGGTTTAGGGTCAGGGTTAGGGTTAGGGTTAGGGTTATTTGGGCTAGGGTTAGGGTTAGGGTTAGGGTTAGGGTTAGGGTTAGGGTTAGGGTTAGTTGGGTTAGGGTTATGGTTAGGGTTATTTTGGTAAAGGTTAGGCTTATGGTTAGTGTTAGGGCTAGTTGGTTTAGGGTTAGGGTTAGGGTTATTTGGTTTAGGGTTAGGTTTAGGGTAAGGGTTAGGGTTAGGGTTAGGGTTATTTGGGCTAGGGTTAGGGTTAGGGTTATGGTTAGTTGGGTTTGGGTTATGGTTAGGGTTATTTTGGTAAAGGTTAGGCTTATGGTTAGTGTTAGGGCTAGTTGGTTTAGGGTTAGGGTTAGGGTTATTTGGTTTAGGGTTAGGTTTAGGGTCAGGGTTAGGGATAGGGTTCGGGTTATTTGGGCTAGGGTTAGGGTTAGGGTTAGGGTTAGGGTTAGGGTTAGGGTTAGGGTTATGGTTAGTTGGGTTTGGGTTATGCTTAGGGTTATTTTGGTAAAGGTTAGGCTTATGGTTAGTGTTAGGGCTAGTTTGTTTAGGGTTAGAGTTAGGGTTATTTGGTTTAGGGTTAGGTTTAGGGTCAGGGTTAGGGTTAGGGTTAGGGTTATTTGGGCTAGGGTTAGGGTTATGGTTAGGGTTATGGTTAGTTGGGTTTGGGTTATGGTTAGGGTTATTTTGGTAAAGGTTAGGCTTATGGTTATTGTTAGGGCTAGTTGGTTTAGGGTTAGGGTTAGGGTTATTTGGTTTAGGGTTAGGTTTAGGGTCAGGTTTTGGGTTAGGGTTAGGGTTATTTGGGCTAGGGTTAGGGTTAGGGTTAGGGTTAGGGTTAGGGTTATGGTTAGTTGGGTTAGGGTTATGGTTAGGGTTATTTTGGTAAAGGTTAGGCTTATGGTTAGTGTTAGGGCTAGTTGGTTTAGGGTTAGGGTTAGGGTTATTTGGTTTAGGGTTAGGTCTAGGGTCAGGGTTAGGGTTAGGGTTATTTGGGCTAGGGTTAGGGTTAGGGTTAGGGTTAGGGTTAGGGTTAGGGTTAGGGTTAGGGTTAGTGTTAGGGTTATGGTTAGGGTTATTTTGGTAAAGGTTAGGTTTATGGTTACTGTTAGGGCTAGTTGGTTTAGGGTTAGGGTTAGGGTTATTTGGTTTAGGGTTAGGTCTAGGGTCAGGGTTAGGGTTAGGGTTAGGGTTATTTGGGCTAGGGTTAGGGTTAGGGTTAGGGTTAGGGTTAGGTTTAGGTTTAGGGTTAGTTGGGTTAGGGTTATGGTTAGGGTTATTTTGGTAAAGGTTAGGCTTATGGTTAGTGTTAGGGCTAGTTGGTTTAGGGTTAGGGTTAGGGTTATTTGGTTTAGGGTTAGGTTTAGGGTCAGGGTTAGGGTTAGGGTTAGGGTTATTTGGGCTAGGGTTAGGGTTAGGGTTAGGGTTAGGGTTAGGGTTAGGGTTAGGGTTAGGGTTAGGGTTAGTTGGGTTAGGGTTATGGTTAGGGTTATTTTGGTAAAGGTTAGGCTTATGGTTAGTGTTAGCGCTAGTTGGTTTAGGGTTAGGGTTAGGGTTATTTGGTTTAGGGTTAGGTTTAGGGTAAGGGTTAGGGTTAGGGTTAGGGTTATTTGGGCTAGGGTTAGGGTTAGGGTTATGGTTAGTTGGGTTTGGGTTATGGTTAGGGTTATTTTGGTAAAGGTTAGGCTTATGGTTAGTATTAGGGCTAGTTGGTTTAGGGTTAGGGTTAGGGTTATTTGGTTTAGGGTTAGGTTTAGGGTCAGGTTTTGGGTTAGGGTTAGGGTTATTTGGGCTAGGGTTAGGGTTAGGGTTAGGGTTAGGGTTAGGGTTAGGGTTAGGGTTATGGTTAGTTGGGTTTGGGTTATGGTTAGGGTTTTTTTGGTAAAGGTTAGGCTTATGGTTAGTGTTAGTGCTAGTTTGTTTAGGGTTAGAGTTAGGGTTATTTGGTTTAGGGTTGGGCTTAGGGTCAGGGTTAGGGTTAGGGTTAGGGTTATTTGGGCTAGGGTTAGGGTTAGGGTTAGGGTTAGGGTTAGGGTTATGGTTAGGGTTAGGGTTATGGTTAGTTGGGTTTGGGTTATGGTTAGGGCTATTTTGGTAAAGGTTAGGCTTATGGTTAGTGTTAGGGCTAGTTGGTTTAGGGTTAGGGTTAGGGTTATTTGGTTTAGGGATAGGTTTAGGGTCAGGGTTAGGGATAGGGTTAGGGTTATTTGGGCTAGGGTTAGGGTTAGGGTTAGGGTTAGGGTTAGGGTTATGGTTAGTTGGGTTTGGGTTATGGTTAGGGTTATTTTGGTAAAGGTTAGGCTTATGGTTAGTGTTAGGGCTAGTTGGTTTAGGGTTAGGGTTAGGGTTATTTGGTTTAGGGTTAGGTTTAGGGTCAGGGTTAGGGTTAGGGTTAGGGTTATTTGGGCTAGGGTTAGGGTTAGGGTTAGGGTTAGGGTTAGGGTTAGGGTTAGGGTTATGGTTAGTTGGGTTAGGGTTATGGTTAGGGTTATTTTGGTAAAGGTTAGGCTAAGGGATAGTGTTAGGGCTAGTTGGTTTAGGGTTAGGGTTAGGGTTATTTGGTTTAGGGTTAGGTTTAGGGTCAGGGTTAGGGTTAGGGTTAGGGTTATTTGGGCTAGGGTTAGGGTTAGGGTTAGGGTTAGGGTTAGGGTTAGGTTTAGGGTTAGTTGGGTTAGGGTTATGGTTAGGGTTATTTTGGTAAATGTTAGGCTTATGGTTAGTGTTAGGGCTAGTTGGTTTAGGGTTAGGGTTAGGGTTATTTGGTTTAGGGTTAGGTTTAGGGTCAGGGTTAGGGTTAGGGTTAGGGTTATTTGGGCTAGGGTTAGGGTTAGGGTTAGGGTTAGGGTTAGGGTTAGGGTTAGGGTTAGTTGGGTTAGGGTTATGGTTAGGGTTATTTTGGTAAAGGTTAGGCTTATGGTTAGTGTTAGGGCTAGTTGGTTTAGGGTTAGGGTTAGGGTTATTTGGTTTAGGGTTAGGTTTAGGGTAAGGGTTAGGGTTAGGGTTAGGGTTATTTGGGCTAGGGTTAGGGTTAGGGTTATGGTTAGTTGGGTTTGGGTTATGGTTAGGGTTATTTTGGTAAAGGTTAGGCTTATGGTTAGTGTTAGCGCTAGTTGGTTTAGGGTTAGGGTTAGGGTTATTTGGTTTAGGGTTAGGTTTAGGGTCAGGGTTAGGGTTAGGGTTATTTGGGCTAGGGTTAGGGTTAGGGTTAGGGTTAGGGTTAGGGTTATTTTGGTAAAGGTTAGGCTAAGGGATAGTGTTAGGGCTAGTTGGTTTAGGGTTAGGGTTAGGGTTATTTGGTTTAGGGTTAGGTCTAGGGTCAGGGTTAGGGTTAGGGTTAGGGTTATTTGGGCTAGGGTTAGGGTTAGGGTTAGGGTTAGGTTTAGGGTTAGTTGGGTTAGGGTTATGGTTAGGGTTATTTTGGTAAAGGTTAGGCTTATGGTTAGTGTTAGGGCTAGTTGGTTTAGGGTTAGGGTGAGGGTTATTTGGTTTAGGGTTAGGTTTAGGGTCAGGGTTAGGGTTAGGGTTAGGGTTATTTGGGCTAGGGTTAGGGTTAGGGTTAGGGTTAGGGTTAGGGTTAGGGTTAGGGTTAGTTGGGTTAGAGTTATGGTTAGGGTTATTTTGGTAAAGGTTAGGCTTATGGTTAGTGTTAGCGCTAGTTGGTTTAGGGTTATGGTTAGGGTTATTTGGTTTAGGTTAGGTTTAGGGTAAGGGTTAGGGTTAGGGTTAGGGTTATTTGGGCTAGGGTTAGGGTTAGGGTTATGGTTAGTTGGGTTTGGGTTATGGTTAGGGTTATTTTGGTAAAGGTTAGGCTTATGGTTAGTGTTAGGGCTAGTTGGTTTAGGGTTAGGGTTAGGGTTATTTGGTTTAGGGATAGGTTTAGGGTCAGGGTTAGGGATAGGGTTAGGGTTATTTGGGCTAGGGTTAGGGTTAGGGTTAGGGTTAGGGTTAGGGTTAGGGTTAGGGTTAGGGTTAGGGTTAGGGTTATGGTTAGTTGGGTTAGGGTTATGGTTAGGGTTATTTTGGTAAAGGTTAGGCTTATGGTTAGTGTTAGTGCTAGTTTGTTTAGGGTTAGAGTTAGTGTTATTTGGTTTAGGGTTAGGTTTAGGGTCAGGGTTAGGGTTAGGGTTAGGGTTATTTGGGCTAGGGTTAGGGTTAGGGTTAGGGTTAGGGTTAGTTGGGTTTGGGTTATGGTTAGGGTTATTTTGGTAAAGGTTAGGCTTATGGTTATTGTTAGGGCTAGTTGGTTTAGGGTTAGGGTTAGGGTTATTTGGTTTAGGGTTAGGTTTAGGGTCAGGTTTAGGGTTAGGGTTAGGGTTATTTGGGCTAGGGTTAGGGTTAGGGTTAGGGTTAGGGTTAGGGTTATGGTTAGTTGGGTTAGGGTTATGGTTAGGGTTATTTTGGTAAAGGTTAGGCTTATGGTTAGTGTTAGGGCTAGTTGGTTTAGGGTTAGGGTTAGGGTTATTTGGTTTAGGGTTAGGTCTAGGGTCAGGGTTAGGGTTAGGGTTATTTGGGCTAGGGTTAGGGTTAGGGTTAGGGTTAGGGTTAGGGTTAGGGTTAGGGTTAGTGTTAGGGTTATGGTTAGTTGGGTTAGGGTTATGGTTAGGGTTATTTTGGTAAAGGTTAGGCTTATGGTTAGTGTTAGGGCTAGTTGGTTTAGGGTTAGGGTTAGGGTTATTTGGTTTAGGGTTAGGTCTAGGGTCAGGGTTAGGGTTAGGGTTAGGGTTATTTGGGCTAGGGTTAGGGTTAGGGTTAGGGTTAGGGTTAGGTTTAGGTTTAGGTTTAGGGTTAGTTGGGTTAGGGTTATGGTTAGGGTTATTTTGGTAAAGGTTAGGCTTATGGTTAGTGTTAGGGCTAGTTGGTTTAGGGTTAGGGTTAGGGTTATTTGGTTTAGGGTTAGGTTTAGGGTCAGGGTTAGGGTTAGGGTTAGGGTTATTTGGGCTAGGGTTAGGGTTAGGGTTAGGGTTAGGGTTAGGGTTAGGGTTAGGGTTAGGGTTAGGGTTAGTTGGGTTAGGGTTATGGTTAGGGTTATTTTGGTAAAGGTTAGGCTTATGGTTAGTGTTAGCGCTAGTTGGTTTAGGGTTAGGGTTAGGGTTATTTGGTTTAGGGTTAGGTTTAGGGTAAGGGTTAGGGTTAGGGTTAGGGTTATTTGGGCTAGGGTTAGGGTTAGGGTTATGGTTAGTTGGGTTTGGGTTATGGTTAGGGTTATTTTGGTAAAGGTTAGGCTTATGGTTAGTATTAGGGCTAGTTGGTTTAGGGTTAGGGTTAGGGTTATTTGGTTTAGGGTTAGGTTTAGGGTCAGGTTTTGGGTTAGGGTTAGGGTTATTTGGGCTAGGGTTAGGGTTAGGGTTAGGGTTAGGGTTAGGGTTAGGGTTATGGTTAGTTGGGTTTGGGTTATGGTTAGGGTTTTTTTGGTAAAGGTTAGGCTTATGGTTAGTGTTAGGGCTAGTTTGTTTAGGGTTAGAGTTAGGGTTATTTGGTTTAGGGTTGGGCTTAGGGTCAGGGTTAGGGTTAGGGTTAGGGTTATTTGGGCTAGGGTTAGGGTTAGGGTTAGGGTTAGGGTTAGGGTTATGATTAGGGTTAGGGTTATGGTTAGTTGGGTTTGGGTTATGGTTAGGGCTATTTTGGTAAAGGTTAGGCTTATGGTTAGTGTTAGGGCTAGTTGGTTTAGGGTTAGGGTTAGGGTTATTTGGTTTAGGGATAGGTTTAGGGTCAGGGTTAGGGATAGGGTTAGGGTTATTTGGGCTAGGGTTAGGGTTAGGGTTAGGGTTAGGGTTAGGGTTATGGTTAGTTGGGTTTGGGTTATGGTTAGGGTTATTTTGGTAAAGGTTAGGCTTATGGTTAGTGTTAGGGCTAGTTGGTTTAGGGTTAGGGTTAGGGTTATTTGGTTTAGGGTTAGGTTTAGGGTCAGGGTTAGGGTTAGGGTTAGGGTTATTTGGGCTAGGGTTAGGGTTAGGGTTAGGGTTAGGGTTAGGGTTAGGGTTAGGGTTAGGGTTATGGTTAGTTGGGTTAGGGTTATGGTTAGGGTTATTTTGGTAAAGGTTAGGCTAAGGGATAGTGTTAGGGCTAGTTGGTTTAGGGTTAGGGTTAGGGTTATTTGGTTTAGGGTTAGGTTTAGGGTCAGGGTTAGGGTTAGGGTTAGGGTTATTTGGGCTAGGGTTAGGGTTAGGGTTAGGGTTAGGGTTAGGGTTAGGTTTAGGGTTAGTTGGGTTAGGGTTATGGTTAGGGTTATTTTGGTAAAGGTTAGGCTTATGGTTAGTGTTAGGGCTAGTTGGTTTAGGGTTAGGGTTAGGGTTATTTGGTTTAGGGTTAGGTTTAGGGTCAGGGTTAGGGTTAGGGTTAGGGTTATTTGGGCTAGGGTTAGGGTTAGGGTTAGGGTTAGGGTTAGGGTTAGGGTTAGGGTTAGTTGGGTTAGGGTTATGGTTAGGGTTATTTTGGTAAAGGTTAGGCTTATGGTTAGTGTTAGGGCTAGTTGGTTTAGGGTTAGGGTTAGGGTTATTTGGTTTAGGGTTAGGTTTAGGGTAAGGGTTAGGGTTAGGGTTAGGGTTATTTGGGCTAGGGTTAGGGTTAGGGTTATGGTTAGTTGGGTTTGGGTTATGGTTAGGGTTATTTTGGTAAAGGTTAGGCTTATGGTTAGTGTTAGCGCTAGTTGGTTTAGGGTTAGGGTTAGGGTTATTTGGTTTAGGGTTAGGTTTAGGGTCAGGGTTAGGGTTAGGGTTATTTGGGCTAGGGTTAGGGTTAGGGTTAGGGTTAGGGTTAGGGTTATTTTGGTAAAGGTTAGGCTAAGGGATAGTGTTAGGGCTAGTTGGTTTAGGGTTAGGGTTAGGGTTATTTGGTTTAGGGTTAGGTTTAGGGTCAGGGTTAGGGTTAGGGTTAGGGTTATTTGGGCTAGGGTTAGGGTTAGGGTTAGGGTTAGGGTTAGGTTTAGGGTTAGTTGGGTTAGGGTTATGGTTAGGGTTATTTTGGTAAAGGTTAGGCTTATGGTTAGTGTTAGGGCTAGTTGGTTTAGGGTTAGGGTGAGGGTTATTTGGTTTAGGGTTAGGTTTAGGGTCAGGGTTAGGGTTAGGGTTAGGGTTATTTGGGCTAGGGTTAGGGTTAGGGTTAGGGTTAGGGTTAGGGTTAGGGTTAGGGTTAGGGTTAGTTGGGTTAGGGTTATGGTTAGGGTTATTTTGGTAAAGGTTAGGCTTATGGTTAGTGTTAGGGCTAGTTGGTTTAGGGTTATGGTTAGGGTTATTTGGTTTAGGTTAGGTTTAGGGTAAGGGTTAGGGTTAGGGTTAGGGTTATTTGGGCTAGGGTTAGGGTTAGGGTTATGGTTAGTTGGGTTTGGGTTATGGTTAGGGTTATTTTGGTAAAGGTTAGGCTTATGGTTAGTGTTAGGGCTAGTTGGTTTAGGGTTAGGGTTAGGGTTATTTGGTTTAGGGTTAGGTTTAGGGTCAGGGTTAGGGATAGGGTTAGGGTTATTTGGGCTAGGGTTAGGGTTAGGGTTAGGGTTAGGGTTAGGGTTAGGGTTAGGGTTAGGGTTAGGGTTAGGGTTAGGGTTAGGGTTATGGTTAGTTGGGTTTGGGTTATGGTTAGGGTTTTTTTGGTAAAGGTTAGGCTTATGGTTAGTGTTAGGGCTAGTTGGTTTAGGGTTAGGGTTAGGGTTATTTGGTTTAGGGATAGGTTTAGGGTCAGGGTTAGGGATAGGGTTAGGGTTATTTGGGCTAGGGTTAGGGTTAGGGTTAGGGTTAGGGTTAGGGTTAGGGTTAGGGTTAGGGTTATGGTTAGTTGGGTTAGGGTTATGGTTAGGGTTTTTTTGGTAAAGGTTAGGCTTATGGTTAGTGTTAGTGCTAGTTTGTTTAGGGTTAGAGTTAGTGTTATTTGGTTTAGGGTTAGGTTTAGGGTCAGGGTTAGGGTTAGGGTTAGGGTTATTTGGGCTAGGGTTAGGGTTAGGGTTAGGGTTAGGGATAGTTGGGTTTGGGTTATGGTTAGGGTTATTTTGGTAAAGGTTAGGCTTATGGTTATTGTTAGGGCTAGTTGGTTTAGGGTTAGGGTTAGGGTTATTTGGTTTAGGGTTAGGTTTAGGGTCAGGTTTAGGGTTAGGGTTAGGGTTATTTGGGCTAGGGTTAGGGTTAGGGTTAGGGTTAGGGTTATGGTTAGTTGGGTTTGGGTTATGGTTAGGGTTATTTTGGTAAAGGTTAGGCTTATGGTTAGTGTTAGGGCTAGTTGGTTTAGGGTTAGGGTTAGGGTTATTTGGTTTAGGGTTAGGTTTAGGGTCAGGGTTAGGGTTAGGGTTAGGGTTATTTGGGCTAGGGTTAGGGTTAGGGTTAGGGTTAGGGTTAGGGTTAGGGTTAGGGTTAGGGTTAGGGTTAGGGTTAGTTGGGTTAGGGTTATGGTTAGGGTTATTTTGGTAAAGGTTAGGCTAAGGGATAGTGTTAGGGCTAGTTGGTTTAGGGTTAGGGTTAGGCTTATTTGGTTTAGGGTTAGGTTTAGGGTCAGGGTTAGGGTTAGGGTTAGGGTTATTTGGGCTAGGGTTAGGGTTAGGGTTAGGGTTAGGGTTAGGGTTAGGTTTAGGGTTAGTTGGGTTAGGGTTATGGTTAGGGTTATTTTGGTAAAGGTTAGGCTTATGGTTAGTGTTAGGGCTAGTTGGTTTAGGGTTAGGGTTAGGGTTATTTGGTTTAGGGTTAGGTTTAGGGTCAGGGTTAGGGTTAGGGTTAGGGTTATTTGGGCTAGGGTTAGGGTTAGGGTTAGGGTTAGGGTTAGGGTTAGGGTTAGGGTTAGGGTTAGGGTTAGTTGGGTTAGGGTTATGGTTAGGGTTATTTTGGTAAAGGTTAGGCTTATGGTTAGTGTTAGGGCTAGTTGGTTTAGGGTTAGGGTTAGGGTTATTTGGTTTAGGGTTAGGTTTAGGGTAAGGGTTAGGGTTAGGGTTAGGGTTATTTGGGCTAGGGTTAGGGTTAGGGTTATGGTTAGTTGGGTTTGGGTTATGGTTAGGGTTATTTTGGTAAAGGTTAGGCTTATGGTTAGTGTTAGGGCTAGTTGGTTTAGGGTTAGGGTTAGGGTTATTTGGTTTAGGGTTAGGTTTAGGGTCAGGGTTAGGGCTAGGGTTAGGGTTATTTGGGCTAGGGTTAGGGTTAGGGTTAGGGTTAGGGTTAGGGTTAGGGTTAGGGTTAGGGTTATGGTTAGTTGGGTTTGGGTTATGCTTAGGGTTTTTTTGGTAAAGGTTAGGCTTATGGTTAGTGTTAGGGCTAGTTGGTTTAGGGTTAGAGTTAGGGTTATTTGGTTTAGGGTTAGGTTTAGGGTTAGGGTTAGGGTTAGGGTTATTTGGGCTAGGGTTAGGGTTAGGGTTAGGGTTAGGGTTAGGGTTAGGGTTAGGGTTAGTGTTAGGGTTATGGTTAGTTGGGTTAGGGTTATGGTTAGGGTTATTTTGGTAAAGGTTAGGCTTATGGTTAGTGTTAGGGCTAGTTGGTTTAGGGTTAGGGTTAGGGTTATTTGGTTTAGGGTTAGGTCTAGGGTCAGGGTTAGGGTTAGGGTTAGGGTTATTTGGGCTAGGGTTAGGGTTAGGGTTAGGGTTAGGGTTAGGTTTAGGTTTAGGTTTAGGGTTAGTTGGGTTAGGGTTATGGTTAGGGTTATTTTGGTAAAGGTTAGGCTTATGGTTAGTGTTAGGGCTAGTTGGTTTAGGGTTAGGGTTAGGGTTATTTGGTTTAGGGTTAGGTTTAGGGTCAGGGTTAGGGTTAGGGTTAGGGTTATTTGGGCTAGGGTTAGGGTTAGGGTTAGGGTTAGGGTTAGGGTTAGGGTTAGGGTTAGGGTTAGGGTTAGGGTTAGTTGGGTTAGGGTTATGGTTAGGGTTATTTTGGTAAAGGTTAGGCTTATGGTTAGTGTTAGCGCTAGTTGGTTTAGGGTTAGGGTTAGGGTTATTTGGTTTAGGGTTAGGTTTAGGGTAAGGGTTAGGGTTAGGGTTAGGGTTATTTGGGCTAGGGTTAGGGTTAGGGTTATGGTTAGTTGGGTTTGGGTTATGGTTAGGGTTATTTTGGTAAAGGTTAGGCTTATGGTTAGTATTAGGGCTAGTTGGTTTAGGGTTAGGGTTAGGGTTATTTGGTTTAGGGTTAGGTTTAGGGTCAGGTTTTGGGTTAGGGTTAGGGTTATTTGGGCTAGGGTTAGGGTTAGGGTTAGGGTTAGGGTTAGGGTTAGGGTTAGGGTTATGGTTAGTTGGGTTTGGGTTATGGTTAGGGTTTTTTTGGTAAAGGTTAGGCTTATGGTTAGTGTTAGGGCTAGTTTGTTTAGGGTTAGAGTTAGGGTTATTTGGTTTAGGGTTGGGCTTAGGGTCAGGGTTAGGGTTAGGGTTAGGGTTATTTGGGCTAGGGTTAGGGTTAGGGTTAGGGTTAGGGTTAGGGTTATGATTAGGGTTAGGGTTATGGTTAGTTGGGTTTGGGTTATGGTTAGGGCTATTTTGGTAAAGGTTAGGCTTATGGTTAGTGTTAGGGCTAGTTGGTTTAGGGTTAGGGTTAGGGTTATTTGGTTTAGGGATAGGTTTAGGGTCAGGGTTAGGGATAGGGTTAGGGTTATTTGGGCTAGGGTTAGGGTTAGGGTTAGGGTTAGGGTTAGGGTTATGGTTAGTTGGGTTTGGGTTATGGTTAGGGTTATTTTGGTAAAGGTTAGGCTTATGGTTAGTGTTAGGGCTAGTTGGTTTAGGGTTAGGGTTAGGGTTATTTGGTTTAGGGTTAGGTTTAGGGTCAGGGTTAGGGTTAGGGTTAGGGTTATTTGGGCTAGGGTTAGGGTTAGGGTTAGGGTTAGGGTTAGGGTTAGGGTTAGGGTTAGGGTTATGGTTAGTTGGGTTAGGGTTATGGTTAGGGTTATTTTGGTAAAGGTTAGGCTAAGGGATAGTGTTAGGGCTAGTTGGTTTAGGGTTAGGGTTAGGGTTATTTGGTTTAGGGTTAGGTTTAGGGTCAGGGTTAGGGTTAGGGTTAGGGTTATTTGGGCTAGGGTTAGGGTTAGGGTTAGGGTTAGGGTTAGGGTTAGGTTTAGGGTTAGTTGGGTTAGGGTTATGGTTAGGGTTATTTTGGTAAAGGTTAGGCTTATGGTTAGTGTTAGGGCTAGTTGGTTTAGGGTTAGGGTTAGGGTTATTTGGTTTAGGGTTAGGTTTAGGGTCAGGGTTAGGGTTAGGGTTAGGGTTATTTGGGCTAGGGTTAGGGTTAGGGTTAGGGTTAGGGTTAGGGTTAGGGTTAGTTGGGTTAGGGTTATGGTTAGGGTTATTTTGGTAAAGGTTAGGCTTATGGTTAGTGTTAGGGCTAGTTGGTTTAGGGTTAGGGTTAGGGTTATTTGGTTTAGGGTTAGGTTTAGGGTAAGGGTTAGGGTTAGGGTTAGGGTTATTTGGGCTAGGGTTAGGGTTAGGGTTATGGTTAGTTGGGTTTGGGTTATGGTTAGGGTTATTTTGGTAAAGGTTAGGCTTATGGTTAGTGTTAGCGCTAGTTGGTTTAGGGTTAGGGTTAGGGTTATTTGGTTTAGGGTTAGGTTTAGGGTCAGGGTTAGGGTTAGGGTTATTTGGGCTAGGGTTAGGGTTAGGGTTAGGGTTAGGGTTAGGGTTATTTTGGTAAAGGTTAGGCTAAGGGATAGTGTTAGGGCTAGTTGGTTTAGGGTTAGGGTTAGGGTTATTTGGTTTAGGGTTAGGTTTAGGGTCAGGGTTAGGGTTAGGGTTAGGGTTATTTGGGCTAGGGTTAGGGTTAGGGTTAGGGTTAGGGTTAGGTTTAGGGTTAGTTGGGTTAGGGTTATGGTTAGGGTTATTTTGGTAAAGGTTAGGCTTATGGTTAGTGTTAGGGCTAGTTGGTTTAGGGTTAGGGTGAGGGTTATTTGGTTTAGGGTTAGGTTTAGGGTCAGGGTTAGGGTTAGGGTTAGGGTTATTTGGGCTAGGGTTAGGGTTAGGGTTAGGGTTAGGGTTAGGGTTAGGGTTAGGGTTAGGGTTAGTTGGGTTAGGGTTATGGTTAGGGTTATTTTGGTAAAGGTTAGGCTTATGGTTAGTGTTAGCGCTAGTTGGTTTAGGGTTATGGTTAGGGTTATTTGGTTTAGGTTAGGTTTAGGGTAAGGGTTAGGGTTAGGGTTAGGGTTATTTGGGCTAGGGTTAGGGTTAGGGTTATGGTTAGTTGGGTTTGGGTTATGGTTAGGGTTATTTTGGTAAAGGTTAGGCTTATGGTTAGTGTTAGGGCTAGTTGGTTTAGGGTTAGGGTTAGGGTTATTTGGTTTAGGGTTAGGTTTAGGGTCAGGGTTAGGGATAGGGTTAGGGTTATTTGGGCTAGGGTTAGGGTTAGGGTTAGGGTTAGGGTTAGGGTTAGGGTTAGGGTTAGGGTTAGGGTTATGGTTAGTTGGGTTTGGGTTATGGTTAGGGTTTTTTTGGTAAAGGTTAGGCTTATGGTTAGTGTTAGGGCTAGTTGGTTTAGGGTTAGGGTTAGGGTTATTTGGTTTAGGGATAGGTTTAGGGTCAGGGTTAGGGATAGGGTTAGGGTTATTTGGGCTAGGGTTAGGGTTAGGGTTAGGGTTAGGGTTAGGGTTAGGGTTAGGGTTAGGGTTATGGTTAGTTGGGTTAGGGTTATGGTTAGGGTTTTTTTGGTAAAGGTTAGGCTTATGGTTAGTGTTAGTGCTAGTTTGTTTAGGGTTAGAGTTAGTGTTATTTGGTTTAGGGTTAGGTTTAGGGTCAGGGTTAGGGTTAGGGTTAGGGTTATTTGGGCTAGGGTTAGGGTTAGGGTTAGGGTTAGGGATAGTTGGGTTAGGGTTATGGTTAGGGTTATTTTGGTAAAGGTTAGGCTTATGGTTATTGTTAGGGCTAGTTGGTTTAGGGTTAGGGTTAGGGTTATTTGGTTTAGGGTTAGGTTTAGGGTCAGGTTTAGGGTTAGGGTTAGGGTTATTTGGGCTAGGGTTAGGGTTAGGGTTAGGGTTAGGGTTATGGTTAGTTGGGTTTGGGTTATGGTTAGGGTTATTTTGGTAAAGGTTAGGCTTATGGTTAGTGTTAGGGCTAGTTGGTTTAGGGTTAGGGTTAGGGTTATTTGGTTTAGGGTTAGGTTTAGGGTCAGGGTTAGGGTTAGGGTTAGGGTTATTTGGGCTAGGGTTAGGGTTAGGGTTAGGGTTAGGGTTAGGGTTAGGGTTAGGGTTAGGGTTAGGGTTAGGGTTAGGGTTAGTTGGGTTAGGGTTATGGTTAGGGTTATTTTGGTAAAGGTTAGGCTAAGGGATAGTGTTAGGGCTAGTTGGTTTAGGGTTAGGGTTAGGCTTATTTGGTTTAGGGTTAGGT
>NC_142251.1:8821128-8828628 GCF_052056855.1 Sturnus vulgaris | reverse complement strand
TTAGGGTTAGGGTTAGGGTTAGGGTTAGGTTTAGGTTTAGGGTTAGTTGGGTTAGGGTTATGGTTAGGGTTATTTTGGTAAAGGTTAGGCTTATGGTTAGTGTTAGGGCTAGTTGGTTTAGGGTTAGGGTTAGGGTTATTTGGTTTAGGGTTAGGTTTAGGGTCAGGGTTAGGGTTAGGGTTAGGGTTATTTGGGCTAGGGTTAGGGTTAAGGTTAGGGTTAGGGTTAGGGTTAGGGTTAGGGTTAGGGTTAGGGTTAGTTGGGTTAGGGTTAGGGTTAGGGTTATTTTGGTAAAGGTTAGGCTTATGGTTAGTGTTAGCGCTAGTTGGTTTAGGGTTAGGGTTAGGGTTATTTGGTTTAGGGTTAGGTTTAGGGTAAGGGTTAGGGTTAGGGTTAGGGTTATTTGGGCTAGGGTTAGGGTTAGGGTTATGGTTAGTTGGGTTTGGGTTATGGTTAGGGTTATTTTGGTAAAGGTTAGGCTTATGGTTAGTATTAGGGCTAGTTGGTTTAGGGTTAGGGTTAGGGTTATTTGGATTAGGGTTAGGTTTAGGGTCAGGTTTTGGGTTAGGGTTAGGGTTATTTGGGCTAGGGTTAGGGTTAGGGTTAGGGTTAGGGTTAGGGTTAGGGTTAGGGTTATGGTTAGTTGGGTTTGGGTTATGGTTAGGGTTTTTTTGGTAAAGGTTAGGCTTATGGTTAGTGTTAGGGCTAGTTTGTTTAGGGTTAGAGTTAGGGTTATTTGGTTTAGGGTTGGGCTTAGGGTCAGGGTTAGGGTTAGGGTTATTTGGGCTAGGGTTAGGGTTAGGGTTAGGGTTAGGGTTAGGGTTATGGTTAGGGTTAGGGTTATGGTTAGTTGGGTTTGGGTTATGGTTAGGGCTATTTTGGTAAAGGTTAGGCTTATGGTTAGTGTTAGGGCTAGTTGGTTTAGGGTTAGGGTTAGGGTTATTTGGTTTAGGGATAGGTTTAGGGTCAGGGTTAGGGATAGGGTTAGGGTTATTTGGGCTAGGGTTAGGGTTAGGGTTAGGGTTAGGGTTAGGGTTATGGTTAGTTTGGTTTGGGTTATGGTTAGGGTTATTTTGGTAAAGGTTAGGCTTATGGTTAGTGTTAGGGCTAGTTGGTTTAGGGTTAGGGTTAGGGTTATTTGGTTTAGGGTTAGGTTTAGGGTCAGGGTTAGGGTTAGGGTTAGGGTTATTTGGGCTAGGGTTAGGGTTAGGGTTAGGGTTAGGGTTAGGGTTAGGGTTAGGGTTAGGGTTAGGGTTATGGTTAGTTGGGTTAGGGTTATGGTTAGGGTTATTTTGGTAAAGGTTAGGCTTATGGTTAGTGTTAGGGCTAGTTGGTTTAGGGTTAGGGTTAGGGTTATTTGGTTTAGGGTTAGGTTTAGGGTCAGGGTTAGGGTTAGGGTTAGGGTTATTTGGGCTAGGGTTAGGGTTAGGGTTAGGGTTAGGGTTAGGGTTAGGTTTAGGGTTAGTTGGGTTAGGGTTATGGTTAGGGTTATTTTGGTAAAGGTTAGGCTTATGGTTAGTGTTAGGGCTAGTTGGTTTAGGGTTAGGGTTAGGGTTATTTGGTTTAGGGTTAGGTTTAGGGTCAGGGTTAGGGTTAGGGTTAGGGTTATTTGGGCTAGGGTTAGGGTTAGGGTTAGGGTTAGGGTTAGGGTTAGGGTTAGGGTTAGTTGGGTTAGGGTTATGGTTAGGGTTATTTTGGTAAAGGTTAGGCTTATGGTTAGTGTTAGGGCTAGTTGGTTTAGGGTTAGGGTTAGGGTTATTTGGTTTAGGGTTAGGTTTAGGGTAAGGGTTAGGGTTAGGGTTAGGGTTATTTGGGCTAGGGTTAGGGTTAGGGTTATGGTTAGTTGGGTTTGGGTTATGGTTAGGGTTATTTTGGTAAAGGTTAGGCTTATGGTTAGTGTTAGCGCTAGTTGGTTTAGGGTTAGGGTTAGGGTTATTTGGTTTAGGGTTAGGTTTAGGGTCAGGGTTAGGGTTAGGGTTATTTGGGCTAGGGTTAGGGTTAGGGTTAGGGTTAGGGTTAGGGTTATTTTGGTAAAGGTTAGGCTAAGGGATAGTATTAGGGCTAGTTGGTTTAGGGTTAGGGTTAGGGTTATTTGGTTTAGGGTTAGGTTTAGGGTCAGGGTTAGGGTTAGGGTTAGGGTTATTTGGGCTAGGGTTAGGGTTAGGGTTAGGGTTAGGGTTAGGTTTAGGGTTAGTTGGGTTAGGGTTATGGTTAGGGTTATTTTGGTAAAGGTTAGGCTTATGGTTAGTGTTAGGGCTAGTTGGTTTAGGGTTAGGGTGAGGGTTATTTGGTTTAGGGTTAGGTTTAGGGTCAGGGTTAGGGTTAGGGTTAGGGTTATTTGGGCTAGGGTTAGGGTTAGGGTTAGGGTTAGGGTTAGGGTTAGGGTTAGGGTTAGTTGGGTTAGGGTTATGGTTAGGGTTATTTTGGTAAAGGTTAGGCTTATGGTTAGTGTTAGCGCTAGTTGGTTTAGGGTTATGGTTAGGGTTATTTGATTTAGGTTAGGTTTAGGGTAAGGGTTAGGGTTAGGGTTAGGGTTATTTGGGCTAGGGTTAGGGTTAGGGTTATGGTTAGTTGGGTTTGGGTTATGGTTAGGGTTATTTTGGTAAAGGTTAGGCTTATGGTTAGTGTTAGGGCTAGTTGGTTTAGGGTTAGGGTTAGGGTTATTTGGTTTAGGGTTAGGTTTAGGGTCAGGGTTAGGGTTAGGGTTATTTGGGCTAGGGTTAGGGTTAGGGTTAGGGTTAGGGTTAGGGTTAGGTTTAGGGTTAGGGTTAGTTGGGTTAGGGTTATGGTTAGGGTTATTTTGGTAAAGGTTAGGCTTATGGTTAGTGTTAGGGCTAGTTGGTTTAGGGTTAGGGTTAGGGTTATTTGGTTTAGGGTTAGGTTTAGGGTAAGGGTTAGGGTTAGGGTTAGGGTTATTTGGGCTAGGGTTAGGGTTAGGGTTATGGTTAGTTGGGTTTGGGTTATGGTTAGGGTTATTTTGGTAAAGGTTAGGCTTATGGTTATTGTTAGGGCTAGTTGGTTTAGGGTTAGGGTTAGGGTTTTTTGGTTTAGGGTTAGGTTTAGGGTCAGGATTAGGGATAGGGTTAGGGTTATTTGGGCTAGGGTTAGGGTTAGGGTTAGGGTTAGGGTTAGGGTTAGGGTTAGGGTTAGGGTTAGGGTTAGGGTTAGGGTTATGGTTAGGGTTAGGGTTATGGTTAGTTGGGATTGGGTTATGGTTAGGGCTATTTTGGTAAAGGTTAGGCTTATGGTTAGTGTTAGGGCTAGTTGGTTTAGGGTTAGGGTTAGGGTTATTTGGTTTAGGGTTAGGTTTAGGGTCAGGGTTATGGATAGGGTTAGGGTTATTTGGGCTAGGGTTAGGGTTAGGGTTAGGGTTAGGGTTAGGGTTATGGTTAGTTGGATTTGGGTTATGGTTAGGGTTATTTTGGTAAAGGTTAGGCTTATGGTTAGTGTTAGGGCTAGTTGGTTTAGGGTTAGGGTTAGGGTTATTTGGTTTAGGGTTAGGTTTACGGTCAGGGTTAGGGTTAGGGTTAGGTGTATTTGGGCTAGGGTTAGGGTTAGGGTTAGGGTTAGGGTTAGGGTTAGGGTTAGGGTTAGGGTTAGTTGGGTTAGGGTTATGGTTAGGGTTATTTTGGTAAAGGTTAGGCTAAGGGATAGTGTTAGGGCTAGTTGGTTTAGGGTTAGGGTTAGGGTTATTTGGTTTAGGGTTAGTTTTAGGGTCAGGGTTAGGGTTAGGGTTAGGGTTATTTGGGCTAGGGTTAGGGTTAGGGTTAGGGTTAGGGTTAGGGTTAGGGTTAGTTGGGTTAGGGTTATGGTTAGGGTTATTTTGGTAAAGGTTAGGCTTATGGTTAGTGTTAGGGCTAGTTGGTTTAGGGTTAGGGTTAGGGTTATTTGGTTTAGGGTTAGGTTTAGGGTCAGGGTTAGGGTTAGGGTTAGGGTTATTTGGGCTAGGGTTAGGGTTAGGGTTAGGGTTAGGGTTAGGGTTATGGTTCGGGTTAGGGTTATGGTTAGTTGGGTTAGGGTTATGGTTAGGGTTATTTTGGTAAAGGTTAGGCTTACGGTTAGTGTTAGGGCTAGTTGGTTTAGGGTTAGGGTTAGGGTTATTTGGTTTAGGGTTAGGGTTAAGGTTAGGGTTAGGGTTAGTTGGGTTAGGGTTAGGGTTAGGGTTAGGGTTAGGCTTATGGTTAGTTGAGTTTGGGTTATGGTTAGGGTTATTTTGGTAAAGGTTAGGCTTATGGTTAGTGTTAGGGGTAGTTGGTTTAGGGTTAGGGTTAGGGTTACTTGGTTTAGGGTTAGGTTTAGGGTCAGGGTTAGGGATAGGGTTAGGGTTATTTGGGCTAGCGTTAGGTTTAGGGTCAGGGTTAGGGTTAGGGTTAGGGGTATTTGGGCTAGTGTTAGGGTTAGGGTTAGGGTTAGGGTTAGGGTTAGGGTTAGGGTTAGGGTTAGGGTTAGTTGGGTTTGGGTTATGGTTAGGGTTATTTTGGTAAAGGTTAGGCTTAGGGTTAGGGTTAGGGTTAGGGTTAGGGTTAGGGTTAGGGTTAGGGTTAGGGTTAGTTGGGTTAGTGTTATGGTTAGGGTTATTTTGGTAAAGGTTAGGCTTATGGTTAGTGTTAGGGCTAGTTGGTTTAGGGTTAGGGTTAGGGTTATTTGGTTTAGGGTTAGGTTTAGGGTCAGGGTTAGGGTTAGGGTTAGGGTTATTTGGGCTAGGGTTAGGGTTAGGGTTAGGGTTATGGTTAGTTGGATTTGGGTTATGGTTAGGGTTATTTTGGTAAAGGTTAGGCTTATGGTTAGTGTTAGGGCTAGTTGGTTTAGGGTTAGGGTTAGGGTTATTTGGTTTAGGGTTAGGTTTAGGGTCAGGGTTAGGGTTAGGGTTAGGGTTATTTGGGCTAGGGTTAGGGTTAGGGTTAGGGTTAGGGTTAGGGTTAGGGTTAGGGTTAGGGTTAGGGTTATGGTTAGTTGGGTTAGGGTTATGGTTAGGGTTATTTTGGTAAAGGTTAGGCTTATGGTTAGTGTTAGGGCTAGTTGGTTTAGGGTTAGGGTTAGGGTTATTTGGTTTAGGGTTAGGTTTAGGGTCAGGGTTAGGGTTAGGGTTAGGGTTATTTGGTTTAGGGTTAGGGTTAGGGTTATGGTTAGTTGGGTTTGGGTTATGGTTAGGGTTATTTTGGTAAAGGTTAGGCTTATGGTTAGTGTTAGGGCTAGTTGGTTTAGGGTTAGGGTTAGGGTTATTTGGTTTAGGGTTAGGTTTAGGGTCAGGGTTAGGGATAGGGTTAGGGTTTATAGGGTTAGGGTTATTTGGGATATTTGGGTTATTTAGGGATAGGGTTATTCGGGCTAGGGTTAGGGTTAGGGTTAGGGTTAGGGTTAGGGTTAGGGTTAGGGTTAGGGTTATGGTTAGTTGGGTTTGGGTTATGGTTAGGGTTATTTTGGTAAAGGTTAGGCTTATGGTTAGTGTTAGGGCTAGTTGGTTTAGGGTTAGAGTTAGGGTTATTTGGTTTAGGGTTAGGTTTAGGGTCAGGGTTAGGGTTAGGGTTAGGGTTATTTGGGCTAGGGTTAGGGTTAGGGTTAGGGTTATTTGGGCTAGGGTTAGGGTTAGGGTTATGGTTAGTTGGGTTTGGGTTATGGTTAGGGCTATTTTGGTAAAGGTTAGGCTTATGGTTAGTGTTAGGGCTAGTTGGTTTAGGGTTAGGGTTAGGGTTATTTGGTTTAGGGTTAGGTTTAGGGTCAGGGTTAGGGATAGGGTTAGGGTTATTTGGGCTAGGGTTAGGGTTAGGGTTAGGGTTAGGGTTAGGGTTAGGGTTATGGTTAGTTGGATTTGCGTTATGGTTAGGGTTATTTTGGTAAAGGTTAGGCTTATGGTTAGTGTTAGGGCTAGTTGGTTTAGGGTTAGGGTTAGGGTTATTTGGTTTAGGGTTAGGTTTAGGGTCAGGGTTAGGGTTAGGGTTAGGGTTATTTGGGCTAGGGTTAGGGTTAGGGTTAGGGTTAGGGTTAGGGTTAGGGTTAGGGTTAGGGTTAGGGTTAGGGTTAGGGTTAGGGTTAGGGTTATGGTTAGTTGGGTTAGGGTTATGGTTAGGGTTATTTTGGTAAAGGTTAGGCTTATTGTTAGTGTTAGGGCTAGTTGGTTTAGGGTTAGGGTTAGTGTTATTTGGTTTAGGGTTAGGTTTAGGGTCAGGGTTAGGGTTAGGGTTAGGGTTATTTGGGCTAGGGTTAGGGTTAGGGTTAGGGTTAGGGTTAGGTTTAGGGTTAGTTGGGTTAGGGTTATGGTTAGGGTTATTTTGGTATAGGTTAGGCTTATGGTTAGTGTTAGGGCTAGTTGGTTTAGGGTTAGGGTTAGGGTTATTTGGTTTAGGGTTAGGTTTAGGGTCAGGGTTAGGGTTAGGGTTAGGGTTATTTGGGCTAGGGTTAGGGTTAGGGTTAGGGTTAGGGTTATGGTTAGGGTTAGGGTTAGGGTTAGTTGGGTTAGGGTTATGGTTAGGGTTATTTTGGTAAAGGTTAGGCTTATGGTTAATGTTAGGGCTAGTTGGTTTAGGGTTAGGGTTAGGGTTATTTGGTTTAGGGTTAGGTTTAGGGTAAGGGTTAGGGTTAGGGTTATTTGGGCTAGGGTTAGGGTTAGGGTTATGGTTAGTTGGGTTTGGGTTATGGTTAGGGTTATTTTGGTAAAGGTTAGGCTTATTGTTAGTGTTAGGGCTAGTTGGTTTAGGGTTAGGGTTAGGGTTATTTGGTTTAGGGTTAGGTTTAGGGTCAGGGTTAGGGATATGGTTAGGGTTATTTGGGCTAGGGTTAGGGTTAGGGTTAGGGTTAGGGTTAGGGTTAGGGTTAGGGTTAGGGTTAGGGTTAGGGTTAGTTGGGTTTGGGTTATGGTTAGTGTTTTTTTGGTAAAGGTTAGGCTTATGGTTAGTGTTAGGGCTAGTTTGTTTAGGGTTAGAGTTAGTGTTATTTGGTTTAGGGTTAGGTTTAGGGTCAGGGTTAGGGTTAGGGTTAGGGTTATTTGGGCTAGGGTTAGGGTTAGGGTTAGGGTTAGGGTTAGTTGGGTTTGGGTTATGGTTAGGGTTATTTTGGTAAAGGTTAGGCTTATGGTTATTGTTAGGGCTAGTTGGTTTAGGGTTAGGGTTAGGGTTATTTGGTTTAGGGTTAGGTTTAGGGTCAGGTTTAGGGTTAGGGTTAGGGTTATTTGGGCTAGGGTTAGGGTTAGGGTTAGGGTTAGGGTTATGGTTAGTTGGGTTTGGGTTATGGTTAGGGTTATTTTGGTAAAGGTTAGGCTTATGGTTAGTGTTAGGGCTAGTTGGTTTAGGGTTAGGGTTAGGGTTATTTGGTTTAGGGTTAGGTTTAGGGTCAGGGTTAGGGTTAGGGTTAGGGTTATTTGGGCTAGGGTTAGGGTTAGGGTTAGGGTTAGCGTTAGGGTTAGGGTTAGGGTTAGGGTTAGGGTTAGTGTTAGGGTTATGGTTAGTTGGGTTAGGGTTATGGTTAGGGTTATTTTGGTAAAGGTTAGGCTAAGGGATAGTGTTA
>NC_142251.1:8806128-8816128 GCF_052056855.1 Sturnus vulgaris | reverse complement strand
TTAGGGTTAGGGTTAGGGTTAGTTGGGTTAGGGTTATGGTTAGGGTTATTTTGGTAAAGGTTAGGCTTATGGTTAATGTTAGGTCTAGTTGGTTTAGGGTTAGGGTTAGGGTTATTTGGTTTAGGGTTAGGTTTAGGGTAAGGGTTAGGGTTAGGGTTATTTGGGCTAGGGTTAGGGTTAGGGTTATGGTTAGTTGGGTTTGGGTTATGGTTAGGGTTATTTTGGTAAAGGTTAGGCTTATTGTTAGTGTTAGGGCTAGTTGGTTTAGGGTTAGGGTTAGGGTTATTTGGTTTAGGGTTAGGTTTAGGGTCAGGGTTAGGGATATGGTTAGGGTTATTTGGGCTAGGGTTAGGGTTAGGGTTAGGGTTAGGGTTAGGGTTAGGGTTAGTTGGGTTTGGGTTATGGTTAGTGTTTTTTTGGTAAAGGTTAGGCTTATGGTTAGTGTTAGGGCTAGTTTGTTTAGGGTTAGAGTTAGTGTTATTTGGTTTAGGGTTAGGTTTAGGGTCAGGGTTAGGGTTAGGGTTAGGGTTATTTGGGCTAGGGTTAGGGTTAGGGTTAGGGTTAGGGTTAGTTGGGTTTGGGTTATGGTTAGGGTTATTTTGGTAAAGGTTAGGCTTATGGTTATTGTTAGGGCTAGTTGGTTTAGGGTTAGGGTTAGGGTTATTTGGTTTAGGGTTATGTTTAGGGTCAGGTTTAGGGTTAGGGTTAGGGTTATTTGGGCTAGGGTTAGGGTTAGGGTTAGGGTTAGGGTTATGGTTAGTTGGGTTTGGGTTATGGTTAGGGTTATTTTGGTAAAGGTTAGGCTTATGGTTAGTGTTAGGGCTAGTTGGTTTAGGGTTAGGGTTAGGGTTATTTGGTTTAGGGTTAGGTTTAGGGTCAGGGTTAGGGTTAGGGTTAGGGTTATTTGGGCTAGGGTTAGGGTTAGGGTTAGGGTTAGGGTTAGGGTTAGGGTTAGGGTTAGGGTTAGTGTTAGGGTTATGGTTAGTTGGGTTAGGGTTATGGTTAGGGTTATTTTGGTAAAGGTTAGGCTAAGGGATAGTGTTAGGGCTAGTTGGTTTAGGGTTAGGGTTAGGGTTATTTGGTTTAGGGTTAGGTTTAGGGTCAGGGTTAGGGTTAGGGTTAGGGTTAGTGTTAGGGTTATGGTTAGTTTGGTTAGGGTTATGGTTAGGGTTATTTTGGTAAAGGTTAGGCTAAGGGATAGTGTTAGGGCTAGTTGGTTTAGGGTTAGGGTTAGGGTTATTTGGTTTAGGGTTAGGTTTAGGGTCAGGGTTAGGGTTAGGGTTATTTGGGCTAGGGTTAGGGTTAGGGTTAGTGTTAGGGTTAGGTTTAGGGTTAGTTGGGTTAGGGTTATGGTTAGGGTTATTTTGGTAAAGGTTAGGCTTATGGTTAGTGTTAGGGCTAGTTGGTTTAGGGTTAGGGTTAGGGTTATTTGGTTTAGGGTTAGGTTTAGGGTCAGGGTTAGGGTTAGGGTTAGGGTTATTTGGGCTAGGGTTAGGGTTAGGGTTAGGGTTAGGGTTAGGGTTAGGGTTAGGGTTAGGGTTATGGTTAGTTGGGTTAGGGTTATGGTTAGGGTTATTTTGGTAAAGGTTAGGCTTATGGTTAGTGTTAGGGCTAGTTGGTTTATGGTTAGGGTTAGGGTTATTTGGTTTAGGGTTAGGTTTAGGGTTAGGGTTAGGGTTAGGGTTAGGGTTATTTGGGCTAGGGTTAGGGTTAGTGTTATGGTTAGTTGGGTTTGGGTTATGGTTAGGGTTATTTTGGTAAAGGTTAGGCTTATGGTTAGTGTTAGGGCTAGTTGGTTTAGGGTTAGGGTTAGGGTTATTTGGTTTAGGGTTAGGTTTAGGGTCAGGGTTAGGGATAGGGTTAGGGTTTATAGGGTTAGGGTTATTTGGGATATTTGGGTTATTTAGGGATAGGGTTATTCGGGCTAGGGTTAGGGTTAGGGTTAGGGTTAGGGTTAGGGTTAGGGTTAGGGTTAGGGTTAGGGTTAGGGTTAGGGTTATGGTTAGTTGGGTTTGGGTTATGGTTAGGGTTATTTTGGTAAAGGTTAGGCTTATGGTTAGTGTTAGGGCTAGTTGGTTTAGGGTTAGAGTTAGGGTTATTTGGTTTAGGGTTAGGTTTAGGGTCAGGGTTAGGGTTAGGGTTAGGGTTATTTGGGCTAGGGTTAGGGTTAGGGTTAGGGTTATTTGGGCTAGGGTTAGGGTTAGGGTTATGGTTAGTTGGGTTTGGGTTATGGTTAGGGCTATTTTGGTAAAGGTTAGGCTTATGGTTAGTGTTAGGGCTAGTTGGTTTAGGGTTAGGGTTAGGGTTATTTGGTTTAGGGTTAGGTTTAGGGTCAGGGTTAGGGATAGGGTTAGGGTTATTTGGGCTAGGGTTAGGGTTAGGGTTAGGGTTAGGGTTAGGGTTAGGGTTATGGTTAGTTGGATTTGCGTTATGGTTAGGGTTATTTTGGTAAAGGTTAGGCTTATGGTTAGTGTTAGGGCTAGTTGGTTTAGGGTTAGGGTTAGGGTTATTTGGTTTAGGGTTAGGTTTAGGGTCAGGGTTAGGGTTAGGGTTAGGGTTATTTGGGCTAGGGCTAGGGTTAGGGTTAGCGTTAGGGTTAGGGTTAGGGTTAGGGTTAGGGTTAGGGTTAGGGTTAGGGTTAGTGTTAGGGTTAGTGTTAGGGTTATGGTTAGTTGGGTTAGGGTTATGGTTAGGGTTATTTTGGTAAAGGTTAGGCTTATTGTTAGTGTTAGGGCTAGTTGGTTTAGGGTTAGGGTTAGTGTTATTTGGTTTAGGGTTAGGTTTAGGGTCAGGGTTAGGGTTAGGGTTAGGGTTATTTGGGCTAGGGTTAGGGTTAGGGTTAGGGTTAGGGTTAGGTTTAGGGTTAGTTGGGTTAGGGTTATGGTTAGGGTTATTTTGGTAAAGGTTAGGCTTATGGTTAGTGTTAGGGCTAGTTGGTTTAGGGTTAGGGTTAGGGTTATTTGGTTTAGGGTTAGGTTTAGGGTCAGGGTTAGGGTTAGGGTTAGGGTTATTTGGGCTAGGGTTAGGGTTAGGGTTAGGGTTAGGGTTAGGGTTAGGGTTAGGGTTAGGGTTAGGGTTAGGGTTAGGGTTATGGTTAGGGTTAGGGTTAGGGTTAGTTGGGTTAGGGTTATGCTTAGGGTTATTTTGGTAAAGGTTAGGCTTATGGTTATTGTTAGGGCTAGTTGGTTTAGGGTTAGGGTTAGGGTTATTTGGTTTAGGGTTAGGTTTAGGGTAAGTGTTAGGGTTAGGGTTATTTGGGCTAGGGTTAGGGTTAGGGTTATGGTTAGTTGGGTTTGGGTTATGGTTAGGGTTATTTTGGTAAAGGTTAGGCTTATGGTTAGTGTTAGGGCTAGTTGGTTTAGGGTTAGGGTTAGGGTTATTTGGTTTAGGGTTAGGTTTAGGGTAAGGGTTAGGGTTAGGGTTAGGGTTATTTGGGCTAGGGTTAGGGTTAGGGTTAGGGTTAGGGTTAGGGTTAGGGTTAGGGTTAGGGTTAGTTGGGTTTGGGTTATGGTTAGGGTTATTTTGGTAAAGGTTAGGCTTATGGTTAGTGTTAGGGCTAGTTGGTTTAGGGTTAGGGTTAGGGTTATTTGGTTTAGGGTTAGGTTTAGGGTCAGGGTTAGGGTTAGGGTTAGGTTTATTTGGGCTAGGGTTAGGGTTAGGGTTAGGGTTAGGGTTAGGGTTAGGGTTAGGGTTATTTTGGTAAAGGTTAGGCTAAGGGATAGTGTTAGGGCTAGTTGGTTTAGGGTTAGGGTTAGGGTTATTTGGTTTAGGGTTAGGTTTAGGGTCAGGGTTAGGGATAGGGTTAGGGTTATTTGGGCTAGGGTTAGGGTTAGGGTTAGGGTTAGGGTTAGGGTTAGGGTTATGGTTAGTTGGATTTGCGTTATGGTTAGGGTTATTTTGGTAAAGGTTAGGCTTATGGTTAGTGTTAGGGCTAGTTGGTTTAGGGTTAGGGTTAGGGTTATTTGGTTTAGGGTTAGGTTTAGGGTCAGGGTTAGGGTTAGGGTTAGGGTTAGGGTTATTTGGGCTAGGGCTAGGGTTAGGGTTAGCGTTAGGGTTAGGGTTAGGGTTAGGGTTAGGGTTAGGGTTAGGGTTAGTGTTAGGGTTAGTGTTAGGGTTATGGTTAGTTGGGTTAGGGTTATGGTTAGGGTTATTTTGGTAAAGGTTAGGCTTATTGTTAGTGTTAGGGCTAGTTGGTTTAGGGTTAGGGTTAGGGTTATTTGGTTTAGGGTTAGGTTTAGGGTCAGGGTTAGGGTTAGGGTTATTTGGGCTAGGGTTAGGGTTAGGGTTAGTGTTAGGGTTAGGTTTAGGGTTAGTTGGGTTAGGGTTATGGTTAGGGTTATTTTGGTAAAGGTTAGGCTTATGGTTAGTGTTAGGGCTAGTTGGTTTAGGGTTAGGGTTAGGGTTATTTGGTTTAGGGTTAGGTTTAGGGTCAGGGTTAGGGTTAGGGTTAGGGTTATTTGGGCTAGGGTTAGGGTTAGGGTTAGGGTTAGGGTTAGGGTTAGGGTTAGGGTTAGGGTTAGGGTTAGGGTTATGGTTAGGGTTAGGGTTAGGGTTAGTTGGGTTAGGGTTATGCTTAGGGTTATTTTGGTAAAGGTTAGGCTTATGGTTAATGTTAGGGCTAGTTGGTTTAGGGTTAGGGTTAGGGTTATTTGGTTTAGGGTTAGGTTTAGGGTAAGGGTTAGGGTTAGGGTTATTTGGGCTAGGGTTAGGGTTAGGGTTATGGTTAGTTGGGTTTGGGTTATGGTTAGGGTTATTTTGGTAAAGGTTAGGCTTATGGTTAGTGTTAGGGCTAGTTGGTTTAGGGTTAGGGTTAGGGTTATTTGGTTTAGGGTTAGGTTTAGGGTAAGGGTTAGGGTTAGGGTTAGGGTTATTTGGGCTAGGGTTAGGGTTAGGGTTAGGGTTAGGGTTAGGGTTAGGGTTAGGGTTAGGGTTAGGGTTAGTTGGGTTTGGGTTATGGTTAGTGTTTTTTTGGTAAAGGTTAGGCTTATGGTTAGTGTTAGGGCTAGTTTGTTTAGGGTTAGAGTTAGTGTTATTTGGTTTAGGGTTAGGTTTAGGGTCAGGGTTAGGGTTAGGGTTAGGGTTATTTGGGCTAGGGTTAGGGTTAGGGTTAGGGTTAGGGTTAGTTGGGTTTGGGTTATGGTTAGGGTTATTTTGGTAAAGGTTAGGCTTATGGTTATTGTTAGGGCTAGTTGGTTTAGGGTTAGGGTTAGGGTTATTTGGTTTAGGGTTAGGTTTAGGGTCAGGTTTAGGGTTAGGGTTAGGGTTATTTGGGCTAGGGTTAGGGTTAGGGTTAGGGTTAGGGTTATGGTTAGTTGGGTTTGGGTTATGGTTAGGTTTATGTTGGTAAAGGTTAGGCTTATGGTTAGTGTTAGGGCTAGTTGGTTTAGGGTTAGGGTTAGGGTTATTTGGTTTAGGGTTAGGTTTAGGGTCAGGGTTAGGGTTAGGGTTAGGGTTATTTGGGCTAGGGTTAGGGTTAGGGTTAGGGTTAGGGTTAGGGTTAGGGTTAGGGTTAGGGTTAGGGTTACGGTTAGTGTTAGGGTTATGGTTAGTTGGGTTAGGGTTATGGTTAGGGTTATTTTGGTAAAGGTTAGACTAAGGGATAGTGTTAGGGCTAGTTGGTTTAGGGTTAGGGTTAGGGTTATTTGGTTTAGGGTTAGGTTTAGGGTCAGGGTTAGGGTTAGGGTTAGGGTTATTTGGGCTAGGGTTAGGGTTAGGGTTAGGGTTAGGGTTAGGTTTAGGGTTAGTTGGGTTAGGGTTATGGTTAGGGTTATTTTGGTAAAGGTTAGGCTTATGGTTAGTGTTAGGGCTAGTTGGTTTAGGGTTAGGGTTAGGGTTATTTGGTTTAGGGTTAGGTTTAGGGTCAGGGTTAGGGTTAGGGTTAGGGTTATTTGGGCTAGGGTTAGGGTTAGGGTTAGGGTTAGGGTTCGGGTTATGGTTAGTTGGATTTGGGTTATGGTTAGGGTTATTTTGGTAAAGGTTAGGCTTATGGTTAGTGTTAGGGCTAGTTGGTTTAGGGTTAGGGTTAGGGTTATTTGGTTTAGGGTTAGGTTTAGGGTCAGGGTTAGGGTTAGGGTTAGGTTTATTTGGGCTAGGGTTAGGGTTAGGGTTAGGGTTAGGGTTAGGGTTAGGGTTAGGGTTAGGGTTAGTTGGGTTAGGGTTATGGTTAGGGTTATTTTGGTAAAGGTTAGGCTAAGGGATAGTGTTAGGGCTAGTTGGTTTAGGGTTAGGGTTAGGGTTATTTGGTTTAGGGTTAGTTTTAGGGTCAGGGTTAGGGTTAGGGTTAGGGTTATTTGGGCTAGGGTTAGGGTTAGGGTTAGGGTTAGGGTTAGGTTTAGGGTTAGTTGGGTTAGGGTTATGGTTAGGGTTATTTTGGTAAAGGTTAGGCTTATGGTTAGTGTTAGGGTTAGTTGGTTTAGGGTTAGGGTTAGGGTTATTTGGTTTAGGGTTAGGTTTAGGGTCATGGTTAGGGTTAGGGTTAGGGTTATTTGGGCTAGGGTTAGGGTTAGGGTTAGGGTTAGGGTTAGGGTTAGGGTTATGGTTAGGGTTAGGGTTATGGTTAGTTGGGTTAGGGTTATGGTTAGGGTTATTTTGGTAAAGGTTAGGCTTATGGTTAGTGTTAGGGCTAGTTGGTTTAGGGTTAGGGTTAGGGTTATTTGGTTTAGGGTTAGGTTTAGGGTAAGGGTTAGGGTTAGGGTTAGGGTTATTTGGGCTAGGGTTAGGGTTAGGGTTATGGTTAGTTGGGTTTGGGTTAGGGTTAGTGTTATTTTGGTAAAGGTTAGGCTTATGGTTAGTGTTAGGGCTAGTTGGTTTAGGGTTAGGGTTAGGGTTATTTGGTTTAGGGTTAGGTTTAGGGTCAGGGTTAGGGAGAGGGTTAGGGTTATTTGGGTTAGGGTTAGGGTTAGGGTTAGGGTTAGGGTTAGGGTTAGGGTTAGGGTTAGGGTTATTTGGTTTAGGGTTATGGTTAGGGATTTTTTGGTAAAGGTTAGGCTTATGGTTAGTGTTAGGGCTAGTTTGTTTAGGGTTAGAGTTAGTGTTATTTGGTTTAGGGTTAGGTTTAGGGTCAGGGTTAGGGTTAGGGTTAGGGTTATTTGGGCTAGGGTTAGGGTTAGTGTTAGGGTTAGGGTTAGTTGGGTTTGGGTTATGGTTAGGGTTATTTTGGTAAAGGTTAGGCTTATGGTTATTGTTAGGGCTAGTTGGTTTAGGGTTAGGGTTAGGGTTATTTGGTTTAGGGTTAGGTTTAGGGTCAGGTTTAGGGTTAGGGTTAGGGTTATTTGGGCTAGGGTTAGGGTTAGGGTTAGGGTTAGGGTTATGGTTAGTTGGGTTTGGGTTATGGTTAGGGTTATTTTGGTAAAGGTTAGGCTTATGGTTAGTGTTAGGGCTAGTTGGTTTAGGGTTAGGGTTAGGGTTATTTGGTTTAGGGTTAGGTTTAGGGTCAGGGTTAGGGTTAGGGTTAGGGTTATTTGGGCTAGGGTTAGGGTTAGGGTTAGGGTTAGGGTTAGGGTTAGGGTTAGGGTTAGGGTTAGTGTTAGGGTTATGGTTAGTTGGGTTAGGGTTATGGTTAGGGTTATTTTGGTAAAGGTTAGGCTAAGGGATAGTGTTAGGGCTAGTTGGTTTAGGGTTAGGGTTAGGGTTATTTGGTTTAGGGTTAGGTTTAGGGTCAGGGTTAGGGTTAGGGTTAGGGTTATTTGGGCTAGGGTTAGGGTTAGGGTTAGGGTTAGGGTTAGGTTTAGGGTTAGTTGGGTTAGGGTTATGGTTAGGGTTATTTTGGTAAAGGTTAGGCTTATGGTTAGTGTTAGGGCTAGTTGGTTTAGGGTTAGGGTTAGGGTTATTTGGTTTAGGGTTAGGTTTAGGGTCAGGGTTAGGGTTAGGGTTAGGGTTATTTGGGCTAGGGTTAGGGTTAGGGTTAGGGTTAGGGTTAGGGGTAGGGTTAGTTGGGTTAGGGTTATGGTTAGGGTTATTTTGGTAAAGGTTAGGCTTATGGTTAGTGTTAGGGCTAGTTGGTTTAGGGTTAGGGTTAGGGTTATTTGGTTTAGGGTTAGGTTTAGGGTCAGGGTTAGGAATAGGGTTAGGGTTATTTGGGCTAGGGTTAGGGTTAGGGTTAGGGTTAGGGTTAGGGTTAGGGTTAGGGTTAGGGTTAGGGTTAGGGTTAGTTGGGTTTGGGTTATGGTTAGTGTTTTTTTGGTAAAGGTTAGGCTTATGGTTAGTGTTAGGGCTAGTTTGTTTAGGGTTAGAGTTAGTGTTATTTGGTTTAGGGTTAGGTTTAGGGTCAGGGTTAGGGTTAGGGTTAGGGTTATTTGGGCTAGGGTTAGGGTTAGGGTTAGGGTTAGGGTTAGGTTTAGGGTTAGTTGGGTTAGGGTTATGGTTAGGGTTATTTTGGTAAAGGTTAGGCTTATGGTTAGTGTTAGGGCTAGTTGGTTTAGGGTTAGGGTTAGGGTTATTTGGTTTAGGGTTAGGTTTAGGGTCAGGGTTAGGGTTAGGGTTAGGGTTATTTGGGCTAGGGTTAGGGTTAGGGTTAGGGTTAGGGTTAGGGTTAGGGTTAGTTGGGTTAGGGTTATGGTTAGGGTTATTTTGGTAAAGGTTAGGCTTATGGTTAGTGTTAGGGCTAGTTGGTTTAGGGTTAGGGTTAGGGTTATTTGGTTTAGGGTTAGGTTTAGGGTAAGGGTTAGGGTTAGGGTTAGGGTTATTTGGGCTAGGGTTAGGGTTAGGGTTATGGTTAGTTGGGTTTGGGTTATGGTTAGGGTTATTTTGGTAAAGGTTAGGCTTATGGTTAGTGTTAGGGCTAGTTGGTTTAGGGTTAGGGTTAGGGTTATTTGGTTTAGGGTTAGGTTTAGGGTCAGGGTTAGGGTTAGGGTTAGGGTTATTTGGGCTAGGGTTAGGGTTAGGGTTAGGGTTAGGGTTAGGGTTATTTGGTCTAGGGTTAGGGTTAGGGTTAGGGTTAGGGTTAGGGTTAGGGTTATGGTTAGGGTTAGGGTTATGGTTAGTTGGGTTTGGGTTAGGGTTAGGGTTAGGGTTAAGGTTAGGGTTAGGGTTATGGTTAGGGTTATGGTTAGGGTTAGGGTTAGGGTTAGGGTTAGGGTTAGGGTTAGGGTTAGGGTTAGGGTTAGTTGGGTTAGGGTTATGGTTAGGGTTATTTTGGTAAAGGTTAGGCTAAGGGATAGTGTTAGGGCTAGTTGGTTTAGGGTTAGGGTTAGGGTTATTTGGTTTAGGTTAGGTTTAGGGTCAGGGTTAGGGTTAGGGTTAGGGTTATTTGGGCTAGGGTTAGGGTTAGGGTTAGGGTTAGGGTTAGGTTTAGGGTTAGTTGGGTTAGGGTTATGGTTAGGGTTATTTTGGTAAAGGTTAGGCTTATGGTTAGTGTTAGGGCTAGTTGGTTTAGGGTTAGGGTTAGGGTTATTTGGTTTAGGGTTAGGTTTAGGGTCAGGGTTAGGGTTAGGGTTAGGGTTATTTGGGCTAGGGTTAGGGTTAGGGTTAGGGTTAGGGTTCGGGTTATGGTTAGTTGGATTTGGGTTATGGTTAGGGTTATTTTGGTAAAGGTTAGGCTTATGGTTAGTGTTAGGGCTAGTTGGTTTAGGGTTAGGGTTAGGGTTATTTGGTTTAGGGTTAGGTTTAGGGTCAGGGTTAGGGTTAGGGTTAGGTTTATTTGGGCTAGGGTTAGGGTTAGGGTTAGGGTTAGGGTTAGGGTTAGGGTTAGGGTTAGGGTTAGTTGGGTTAGGGTTATGGTTAGGGTTATTTTGGTAAAGGTTAGGCTAAGGGATAGTGTTAGGGCTAGTTGGTTTAGGGTTAGGGTTAGGGTTATTTGGTTTAGGGTTAGTTTTAGGGTCAGGGTTAGGGTTAGGGTTAGGGTTATTTGGGCTAGGGTTAGGGTTAGGGTTAGGGTTAGGGTTAGGTTTAGGGTTAGTTGGGTTAGGGTTATGGTTAGGGTTATTTTGGTAAAGGTTAGGCTTATGGTTAGTGTTAGGGTTAGTTGGTTTAGGGTTAGGGTTAGGGTTATTTGGTTTAGGGT
>NC_142251.1:8773628-8801128 GCF_052056855.1 Sturnus vulgaris | reverse complement strand
GGGCTAGGGTTAGGGTTAGGGTTAGGGTTAGGGTTAGGGTTAGGGTTAGGGTTAGTTGGGTTTGGGTTATGGTTAGTGTTTTTTTGGTAAAGGTTAGGCTTATGGTTAGTGTTAGGGCTAGTTTGTTTAGGGTTAGAGTTAGTGTTATTTGGTTTAGGGTTAGGTTTAGGGTCAGGGTTAGGGTTAGGGTTAGGGTTATTTGGGCTAGGGTTAGGGTTAGGGTTAGGGTTAGGGTTAGTTGGGTTTGGGTTATGGTTAGGGTTATTTTGGTAAAGGTTAGGCTTATGGTTATTGTTAGGGCTAGTTGGTTTAGGGTTAGGGTTAGGGTTATTTGGTTTAGGGTTAGGTTTAGGGTCAGGTTTAGGGTTAGGGTTAGGGTTATTTGGGCTAGGGTTAGGGTTAGGGTTAGGGTTAGGGTTATGTTTAGTTGGGTTTGGGTTATGGTTAGGGTTATTTTGGTAAAGGTTAGGCTTATGGTTAGTGTTAGGGCTAGTTGGTTTAGGGTTAGGGTTAGGGTTATTTGGTTTAGGGTTAGGTTTAGGGTCAGGGTTAGGGTTAGGGTTAGGGTTATTTGGGCTAGGGTTAGGGTTAGGGTTAGGGTTAGGGTTAGGTTTAGGGTTAGGGTTAGGGTTAGTGTTAGGGTTATGGTTAGTTGGGTTAGGGTTATGGTTAGGGTTATTTTGGTAAAGGTTAGACTAAGGGATAGTGTTAGGGCTAGTTGGTTTAGGGTTAGGGTTAGGGTTATTTGGTTTAGGGTTAGGTTTAGGGTCAGGGTTAGGGTTAGGGTTAGGGTTATTTGGGCTAGGGTTAGGGTTAGGGTTAGGGTTAGGGTTAGGTTTAGGGTTAGTTGGGTTAGGGTTATGGTTAGGGTTATTTTGGTAAAGGTTAGGCTTATGGTTAGTGTTAGGGCTAGTTGGTTTAGGGTTAGGGTTAGGGTTATTTGGTTTAGGGTTAGGTTTAGGGTCAGGGTTAGGGTTAGGGTTAGGGTTATTTGGGCTAGGGTTAGGGTTAGGGTTAGGGTTAGGGTTCGGGTTATGGTTAGTTGGATTTGGGTTATGGTTAGGGTTATTTTGGTAAAGGTTAGGCTTATGGTTAGTGTTAGGGCTAGTTGGTTTAGGGTTAGGGTTAGGGTTATTTGGTTTAGGGTTAGGTTTAGGGTCAGGGTTAGGGTTAGGGTTAGGTTTATTTGGGCTAGGGTTAGGGTTAGGGTTAGGGTTAGGGTTAGGGTTAGGGTTAGGGTTAGTTGGGTTAGGGTTATGGTTAGGCTTATTTTGGTAAAGGTTAGGCTAAGGGATAGTGTTAGGGCTAGTTGGTTTAGGGTTAGGGTTAGGGTTATTTGGTTTAGGGTTAGTTTTAGGGTCAGGGTTAGGGTTAGGGTTAGGGTTATTTGGGCTAGGGTTAGGGTTAGGGTTAGGGTTAGGGTTAGGGTTAGGGTTAGGGTTAGGGTTAGGGTTAGGGTTAGGGTTAGTTGGGTTAGGGTTATGGTTAGGGTTATTTTGGTAAAGGTTAGGCTAAGGGATAGTGTTAGGGCTAGTTGGTTTAGGGTTAGGGTTAGGGTTATTTGGTTTAGGGTTAGTTTTAGGGTCAGGGTTAGGGTTAGGGTTAGGGTTATTTGGGCTAGGGTTAGGGTTAGGGTTAGGGTTAGGGTTAGGTTTAGGGTTAGTTGGGTTAGGGTTATGGTTAGGGTTATTTTGGTAAAGGTTAGGCTTATGGTTAGTGTTAGGGCTAGTTGGTTTAGGGTTAGGGTTAGGGTTATTTGGTTTAGGGTTAGGTTTAGGGTCAGGGTTATGGTTAGGGTTAGGGTTATTTGGGCTAGGGTTAGGGTTAGGGTTAGGGTTAGGGTTAGGGTTAGGGTTATGGTTAGGGTTAGGGTTATGGTTAGTTGGGTTAGGGTTATGGTTAGGGTTATTTTGGTAAAGGTTAGGCTTATGGTTAGTGTTAGGGCTAGTTGGTTTAGGGTTAGGGTTAGGGTTATTTGGTTTAGGGTTAGGTTTAGGGTAAGGGTTAGGGTTAGGGTTAGGGTTATTTGGGCTAGGGTTAGGGTTAGGGTTAGGGTTAGGGTTAGGGTTAGGGTTAGGGTTAGGGTTAGTTGGGTTTGGGTTATGGTTAGTGTTTTTTTGGTAAAGGTTAGGCTTATGGTTAGTGTTAGGGCTAGTTTGTTTAGGGTTAGAGTTAGTGTTATTTGGTTTAGGGTTAGGTTTAGGGTCAGGGTTAGGGTTAGGGTTAGGGTTATTTGGGCTAGGGTTAGGGTTAGGGTTAGGGTTAGGGTTAGTTGGGTTTGGGTTATGGTTAGGGTTATTTTGGTAAAGGTTAGGCTTATGGTTATTGTTAGGGCTAGTTGGTTTAGGGTTAGGGTTAGGGTTATTTGGTTTAGGGTTAGGTTTAGGGTCAGGTTTAGGGTTAGGGTTAGGGTTATTTGGGCTAGGGTTAGGGTTAGGGTTAGGGTTAGGGTTATGTTTAGTTGGGTTTGGGTTATGGTTAGGGTTATTTTGGTAAAGGTTAGGCTTATGGTTAGTGTTAGGGCTAGTTGGTTTAGGGTTAGGGTTAGGGTTATTTGGTTTAGGGTTAGGTTTAGGGTCAGGGTTAGGGTTAGGGTTAGGGTTATTTGGGCTAGGGTTAGGGTTAGGGTTAGGGTTAGGGTTAGGTTTAGGGTTAGGGTTAGGGTTAGTGTTAGGGTTATGGTTAGTTGGGTTAGGGTTATGGTTAGGGTTATTTTGGTAAAGGTTAGACTAAGGGATAGTGTTAGGGCTAGTTGGTTTAGGGTTAGGGTTAGGGTTATTTGGTTTAGGGTTAGGTTTAGGGTCAGGGTTAGGGTTAGGGTTAGGGTTATTTGGGCTAGGGTTAGGGTTAGGGTTAGGGTTAGGGTTAGGTTTAGGGTTAGTTGGGTTAGGGTTATGGTTAGGGTTATTTTGGTAAAGGTTAGGCTTATGGTTAGTGTTAGGGCTAGTTGGTTTAGGGTTAGGGTTAGGGTTATTTGGTTTAGGGTTAGGTTTAGGGTCAGGGTTAGGGTTAGGGTTAGGGTTATTTGGGCTAGGGTTAGGGTTAGGGTTAGGGTTAGGGTTCGGGTTATGGTTAGTTGGATTTGGGTTATGGTTAGGGTTATTTTGGTAAAGGTTAGGCTTATGGTTAGTGTTAGGGCTAGTTGGTTTAGGGTTAGGGTTAGGGTTATTTGGTTTAGGGTTAGGTTTAGGGTCAGGGTTAGGGTTAGGGTTAGGTTTATTTGGGCTAGGGTTAGGGTTAGGGTTAGGGTTAGGGTTAGGGTTAGGGTTAGGGTTAGTTGGGTTAGGGTTATGGTTAGGCTTATTTTGGTAAAGGTTAGGCTAAGGGATAGTGTTAGGGCTAGTTGGTTTAGGGTTAGGGTTAGGGTTATTTGGTTTAGGGTTAGTTTTAGGGTCAGGGTTAGGGTTAGGGTTAGGGTTATTTGGGCTAGGGTTAGGGTTAGGGTTAGGGTTAGGGTTAGGGTTAGGGTTAGGGTTAGGGTTAGGGTTAGGGTTAGGGTTAGGGTTAGTTGGGTTAGGGTTATGGTTAGGGTTATTTTGGTAAAGGTTAGGCTAAGGGATAGTGTTAGGGCTAGTTGGTTTAGGGTTAGGGTTAGGGTTATTTGGTTTAGGGTTAGTTTTAGGGTCAGGGTTAGGGTTAGGGTTAGGGTTATTTGGGCTAGGGTTAGGGTTAGGGTTAGGGTTAGGGTTAGGTTTAGGGTTAGTTGGGTTAGGGTTATGGTTAGGGTTATTTTGGTAAAGGTTAGGCTTATGGTTAGTGTTAGGGCTAGTTGGTTTAGGGTTAGGGTTAGGGTTATTTGGTTTAGGGTTAGGTTTAGGGTCAGGGTTAGGGTTAGGGTTAGGGTTATTTGGGCTAGGGTTAGGGTTAGGGTTAGGGTTAGGGTTAGGGTTAGGGTTATGGTTAGGGTTAGGGTTATGGTTAGTTGGGTTAGGGTTATGGTTAGGGTTATTTTGGTAAAGGTTAGGCTTATGGTTAGTGTTAGGGCTAGTTGGTTTAGGGTTAGGGTTAGGGTTATTTGGTTTAGGGTTAGGTTTAGGGTAAGGGTTAGGGTTAGGGCTAGGGTTATTTGGGCTAGGGTTAGGGTTAGGGTTATGGTTAGTTGGGTTTGGGTTATGGTTAGGGTTATTTTGGTAAAGGTTAGGCTTATGGTTAGTGTTAGGGCTAGTTGGTTTAGGGTTAGGGTTAGGGTTATTTGGTTTAGGGTTAGGTTTAGGGTCAGGGTTAGGGTTAGGGTTAGGGTTATTTGGGCTAGGGTTAGGGTTAGGGTTAGGGTTAGGGTTAGGGTTAGGGTTAGGGTTAGGGTTAGGGTTAGGGTTATGGTTAGTTGGGTTAGGGTTATGGTTAGGGTTATTTTGGTAAAGGTTAGGCTAAGGGATAGTGTTAGGGCTAGTTGGTTTAGGGTTAGGGTTAGGGTTATTTGGTTTAGGGTTAGGTTTAGGGTCAGGGTTAGGGTTAGGGTTAGGGTTATTTGGGCTAGGGTTAGGGTTAGGGTTAGGGTTAGGTTTAGGGTTAGTTGGGTTAGGGTTATGGTTAGGGTTATTTTGGTAAAGGTTAGGCTTATGGTTAGTGTTAGGGCTAGTTGGTTTAGGGTTAGGGTTAGGGTTATTTGGTTTAGGGTTAGGTTTAGGGTCAGGGTTAGGGTTAGGGTTAGGGTTATTTGGGCTAGGGTTAGGGTTAGGGTTAGGGTTAGGGTTAGGGTTATGGTTAGGGTTATTTTGGTAAAGGTTAGGCTTATGGTTAGTGTTAGGGCTAGTTGGTTTAGGGTTAGGGTTAGGGTTATTTGGTTTAGGGTTAGGTTTAGGGTCAGGGTTAGGGATAGGGTTAGGGTTATTTGGGCTAGGGCTAGGGTTAGGGTTAGGGTTAGGGTTAGGGTTAGGGTTAGGGTTAGTTGGGTTTGGGTTATGGTTAGGGCTATTTTGGTAAAGGTTAGGCTTATGGTTAGTGTTAGGGCTAGTTTGTTTAGGGTTAGGGTTAGGGTTATTTGGTTTAGGGTTAGGTTTAGGGTCAGGGTTAGGGTTAGGGTTAGGGTTATTTGGGCTAGGGTTAGGGTTAGGGTTAGGGTTAGGGTTAGGGTTAGGGTTATGGTTAGTTGGGTTTGGGTTATGCTTAGGGTTTTTTTGGTAAAGGTTAGGCTTATGGTTAGTGTTAGGGCTAGTTTGTTTAGGGTTAGAGTTAGGGTTATTTGGTTTAGGGTTAGGTTTAGGGTAAGGGTTAGGGTTAGGGTTAGGGTTATTTGGGCTAGGGTTAGGGTTAGGGTTAGGGTTATGGTTAGTTGGGTTTGGGTTATGGTTAGGGTTATTTTGGTAAAGGTTAGGCTTATGGTTAGTGTTAGGGCTAGTTGGTTTAGGGTTAGGGTTAGGGTTATTTGGTTTAGGGTTAGGTTTAGGGTAAGGATTAGGGTTAGGGTTAGGGTTATTTGGGCTAGGGTTAGGGTTAGGGTTATGGTTAGTTGGGTTTGGGTTATGGTTAGGGTTATTTTGGTAAAGGTTAGGCTTATGGTTAGTGTTAGGGCTAGTTGGTTTAGGGTTAGGGTTAGGGTTATTTGGTTTAGGGTTAGGTTTAGGGTCAGGGTTAGGGATAGGGTTAGGGTTTATAGGGTTAGGGTTATTTGGGATATTTGGGTTATTTAGGGATAGGGTTATTCGGGCTAGGGTAAGGGTTAGGGTTAGGGTTAGGGTTAGGGTTAGGGTTAGGGTTAGAGTTATGGTTAGTTGGGTTTGGGTTATGGTTAGGGTTATTTTGGTAAAGGTTAGGCTTATGGTTAGTGTTAGGGCTAGTTGGTTTAGGGTTAGAGTTAGGGTTATTTGGTTTAGGGTTAGGTTTAGGGTCAGGGTTAGGGTTAGGGTTAGGGTTATTTGGGCTAGGGTTAGGGTTAGTGTTAGGGTTATTTGGGCTACGGTTAGGGTTAGGGTTATGGTTAGTTGGGTTTGGGTTATGGTTAGGGCTATTTTGGTAAAGGTTAGGCTTATGGTTAGTGTTAGGGCTAGTTGGTTTAGGGTTAGGGTTAGGGTTATTTGGTTTAGGGTTAGGTTTAGGGTCAGGGTTAGGGATAGGGTTAGGGTTATTTGGGCTAGGGTTAGGGTTAGGGTTAGGGTTAGGGTTAGGGTTATGGTTAGTTGGATTTGGGTTATGGTTAGGGTTATTTTGGTAAAGGTTAGGCTTATGGTTAGTGTTAGGGCTAGTTGGTTTAGGGTTAGGGTTAGGGTTATTTGGTTTAGGGTTAGGTTTAGGGTCAGGGTTAGGGTTAGGGTTAGGGTTAGGGTTATTTGGGCTAGGGTTAGGGTTAGGGTTAGGGTTAGGGTTAGGGTTAGGGTTAGGGTTAGGGTTAGGGTTAGGGTTAGGGTTAGTGTTAGGGTTATGGTTAGTTGGGTTAGGGTTATGGTTAGGGTTATTTTGGTAAAGGTTAGGCTTATTGTTAGTGTTAGGGCTAGTTGGTTTAGGGTTAGGGTGAGTTTTATTTGGTTTAGGGTTAGGTTTAGGGTCAGGGTTAGGGTTAGGGTTAGGGTTATTTGGGCTAGGGTTAGGGTTAGGGTTAGGGTTAGGTTTAGGGTTAGTTGGGTTAGGGTTATGGTTAGGGTTATTTTGGTAAAGGTTAGGCTTATGGTTAGTGTTAGGGCTAGTTGGTTTAGGGTTAGGGTTAGGGTTATTTGGTTTAGGGCTAGGTTTAGGGTAAGGGTTAGGGTTAGGGTTATTTGGGCTAGGGTTAGGGTTAGGGTTATGGTTAGTTGGGTTTGGGTTATGGTTAGGGTTATTTTGGTAAAGGTTAGGCTTATTGTTAGTGTTAGGGCTAGTTGGTTTAGGGTTAGGGTTAGGGTTATTTGGTTTAGGGTTAGGTTTAGGGTCAGGGTTAGGAATAGGGTTAGGGTTATTTGGGCTAGGGTTAGGGTTAGGGTTAGGGTTAGGGTTAGGGTTAGGGTTAGGGTTAGGGTTAGGGTTAGGGTTAGTTGGGTTTGGGTTATGGTTAGTGTTTTTTTGGTAAAGGTTAGGCTTATGGTTAGTGTTAGGGCTAGTTTGTTTAGGGTTAGAGTTAGTGTTATTTGGTTTAGGGTTAGGTTTAGGGTCAGGGTTAGGGTTAGGGTTAGGGTTATTTGGGCTAGGGTTAGGGTTAGGGTTAGGGTTAGGGTTAGTTGGGTTTGGGTTATGGTTAGGGTTATTTTGGTAAAGGTTAGGCTTATGGTTATTGTTAGGGCTAGTTGGTTTAGGGTTAGGGTTAGGGTTATTTGGTTTAGGGTTAGGTTTAGGGTCAGGTTTAGGGTTAGGGTTAGGGTTATTTGGGCTAGGGTTAGGGTTAGGGTTAGGGTTAGGGTTATGGTTAGTTGGGTTTGGGTTTTGGTTAGGGTTATTTTGGTAAAGGTTAGGCTTATGGTTAGTGTTAGGGCTAGTTGGTTTAGGGTTAGGGTTAGGGTTATTTGGTTTAGGGTTAGTTTTAGGGTCATGGTTAGGGTTAGGGTTAGGGTTATTTGGGCTAGGGTTAGGGTTAGGGTTAGGGTTAGGGTTAGGTTTAGGGTTAGTTGGGTTAGGGTTATGGTTAGGGTTATTTTGGTAAAGGTTAGGCTTATGGTTAGTGTTAGGGTTAGTTGGTTTAGGGTTAGGGTTAGGGTTATTTGGTTTAGGGTTAGGTTTAGGGTCAGGGTTAGGGTTAGGGTTAGGGTTATTTGGGCTAGGGTTAGGGTTAGGGTTAGGGTTAGGGTTAGGGTTAGGGTTAGGGTTAGGGTTAGGGTTATGGTTAGGGTTAGGGTTATGGTTAGTTGGGTTAGGGTTATGGTTAGGGTTATTTTGGTAAAGGTTAGGCTTATGGTTAGTGTTAGGGCTAGTTGGTTTAGGGTTAGGGTTAGGGTTATTTGGTTTAGGGTTAGGTTTAGGGTAAGGGTTAGGGTTAGGGTTAGGGTTATTTGGGCTAGGGTTAGGGTTAGGGTTATGGTTAGTTGGGTTTGGGTTATGGTTAGGGTTATTTTGGTAAAGGTTAGGCTTATGGTTAGTGTTAGGGCTAGTTGGTTTAGGGTTAGGGTTAGGGTTATTTGGTTTAGGGTTAGGTTTAGGGTCAGGGTTAGGGTTAGGGTTAGGGTTAGGGTTAGGGTTAGGGTTAGGGTTAGGGTTAGGGTTAGGGTTAGTTGGGTTTGGGTTATGGTTAGGGTTTTTTTGGTAAAGGTTAGGCTTATGGTTAGTGTTAGGGCTAGTTTGTTTAGGGTTAGAGTTAGTGTTATTTGGTTTAGGGTTAGGTTTAGGGTCAGGGTTAGGGTTAGGGTTAGGGTTATTTGGGCTAGGGTTAGGGTTAGTGTTAGGGTTAGGGTTAGTTGGGTTTGGGTTATGGTTAGGGTTATTTTGGTAAAGGTTAGGCTTATGGTTATTGTTAGGGCTAGTTGGTTTAGGGTTAGGGTTAGGGTTATTTGGTTTAGGGTTAGGTTTAGGGTCAGGTTTAGGGTTAGGGTTAGGGTTATTTGGGCTAGGGTTAGGGTTAGGGTTAGGGTTAGGGTTAGGGTTATGGTTAGGGTTAGGGTTATGGTTAGTTGGGTTAGGGTTATGGTTAGGGTTATTTTGGTAAAGGTTAGGCTTATGGTTAGTGTTAGGGCTAGTTGGTTTAGGGTTAGGGTTAGGGTTATTTGGTTTAGGGTTAGGTTTAGGGTAAGGGTTAGGGTTAGGGTTAGGGTTATTTGGGCTAGGGTTAGGGTTAGGGTTATGGTTAGTTGGGTTTGGGTTATGGTTAGGGTTATTTTGGTAAAGGTTAGGCTTATGGTTAGTGTTAGGGCTAGTTGGTTTAGGGTTAGGGTTAGGGTTATTTGGTTTAGGGTTAGGTTTAGGGTCAGGGTTAGGGATAGGGTTAGGGTTATTTGGGTTAGGGTTAGGGTTAGTGTTAGGGTTAGGGTTAGGGTTAGGGTTAGGGTTAGGGTTAGGGTTAGTTGGGTTTGGGTTATGGTTAGGGTTTTTTTGGTAAAGGTTAGGCTTATGGTTAGTGTTAGGGCTAGTTTGTTTAGGGTTAGAGTTAGTGTTATTTGGTTTAGGGTTAGGTTTAGGGTCAGGGTTAGGGATAGGGTTAGGGTTATTTGGGCTAGGGTTAGGGTTAGTTGGGTTTGGGTTATGGTTAGGGTTATTTTGGTAAAGGTTAGGCTTATGGTTATTGTTAGGGCTAGTTGGTTTAGGGTTAGGGTTAGGGTTATTTGGTTTAGGGTTAGGTTTAGGGTCAGGTTTAGGGTTAGGGTTAGGGTTATTTGGGCTAGGGTTAGGGTTAGGGTTAGGGTTAGGGTTATGGTTAGTTGGGTTTGGGTTATGGTTAGGGTTATTTTGGTAAAGGTTAGGATTATGGTTAGTGTTAGGACTAGATGGTTTAGGGTTAGGGTTAGGGTTATTTGGTTTAGGGTTAGGTTTAGGGTCAGGGTTAGGGTTAGGGTTAGGGTTATTTGGGCTAGGGTTAGGGTTAGGGTTAGGGTTAGGGTTAGGGTTAGGGTTAGGGTTAGGGTTAGGAATAGGGTTAGGGTTAGGGTTAGGGTTATGGTTAGTTGGGTTAGGGTTATGGTTAGGGTTATTTTGGTAAAGGTTAGGCTAAGGGATAGTGTTAGGGCTAGTTGGTTTAGGGTTAGGGTTAGGGTTATTTGGTTTAGGGTTAGGTTTAGGGTCAGGGTTAGGGTTAGGGTTAGGGTTATTTGGGATAGGGTTAGGGTTAGGGTTAGGGTTAGGTTTAGGGTTAGTTGGGTTAGGGTTATGGTTAGGGTTATTTTGGTAAAGGTTAGGCTTATGGTTAGTGTTAGGGCTAGTTGGTTTAGGGTTAGGGTTAGGGTTATTTGGTTTAGGGTTAGGTTTAGGGTCAGGGTTAGGGTTAGGGTTAGGGTTATTTGGGCTAGGGTTAGGGTTAGGGTTAGGGTTAGGGTTAGGGTTAGGGTTATGGTTAGGGTTATTTTGGTAAAGGTTAGGCTTATGGTTAGTGTTAGGGCTAGTTGGTTTAGGGTTAGGGTTAGGGTTATTTGGTTTAGGGTTAGGTTTAGGGTCAGGGTTAGGGATAGGGTTAGGGTTATTTGGGCTAGGGCTAGGGTTAGGGTTAGGGTTAGGGTTAGGGTTAGGGTTATGGTTAGTTGGGTTTGGGTTATGGTTAGGGTTATTTTGGTAAAGGTTAGGCTTATGGTTAGTGTTAGGGCTAGTTGGTTTAGGGTTAGGGTTAGGGTTATTTGGTTTAGGGTTAGGTTTAGGGTAAGGGTTAGGGTTAGGGTTAGGGGTATTTGGGCTAGGGTTAGGGTTAGGGTTATGGTTAGTTGGGTTAGGGTTATGGTTAGGGTTATTTTGGTAAAGGTTAGGCTTATGGTTAGTGTTAGGGCTAGTTGGTTTAGGGTTAGGGTTAGGGTTATTTGGTTTAGGGTTAGGTTTAGGGTCAGGGTTAGGGATAGGGTTAGGGTTATTTGGGCTAGGGTTAGGGTTAGGGTTAGGGTTAGGGTTAGGGTTAGGGTTATGGTTAGTTGGGTTTGGGTTATGGTTAGGGTTTTTTTGGTAAAGGTTAGGCTTATGGTTAGTGTTAGGGCTAGTTGGTTTAGGGTTAGGGTTAGGGTTATTTGGTTTAGGGTTAGGTTTAGGGTCAGGGTTAGGGTTAGGGTTAGGGTTATTTGGGCTAGGGTTAGGGTTAGGGTTAGGGTTAGGGTTAGGGTTAGGGTTATGGTTAGTTGGATTTGGGTTATGGTTAGGGTTATTTTGGTAAAGGTTAGGCTTATGGTTAGTGTTAGGGCTAGTTGGTTTAGGGTTAGGGTTAGGGTTATTTGGTTTAGGGTTAGGTTTAGGGTCAGGGTTAGGGTTAGGGTTAGGGTTATTTGGGCTAGGGTTAGGGTTAGGGTTAGGGTTAGGGTTAGGGTTAGGGTTAGGGTTAGGGTTAGGGTTAGGGTTAGGGTTAGTGTTAGGGTTATGGTTAGTTGGGTTAGGGTTATGGTTAGGGTTATTTTGGTAAAGGTTAGGCTAAGGGATAGTGTTAGGGCTAATTGGTTTAGGGTTAGGGTTAGGGTTATTTGGTTTAGGGTTAGGTTTAGGGTCAGGGTTAGGGTTAGGGTTAGGGTTATTTGGGCTAGGGTTAGGGTTAGGGTTAGTGTTAGGGTTAGGTTTAGGGTTAGTTGGGTTAGGGTTATGGTTAGGGTTATTTTGGTAAAGGTTAGGCTTATGGTTAGTGTTAGGGCTAGTTGGTTTAGGGTTAGGGTTAGGGTTATTTGGTTTAGGGTTAGGTTTAGGGTCAGGGTTAGGGTTAGGGTTAGGGTTATTTGGGCTAGGGTTAGGGTTAGGGTTAGGGTTAGGGTTAGGGTTAGGGTTAGGGTTAGGGTTATGGTTAGTTGGGTTAGGGTTATGGTTAGGGTTATTTTGGTAAAGGTTAGGCTTATGGTTAGTGTTAGGGCTAGTTGGTTTAGGGTTAGGGTGAGGGTTATTTGGTTTAGGGTTAGGTTTAGGGTCAGGGTTAGGGTTAGGGTTAGGGTTATTTGGGCTAGGGTTAGGGTTAGGGTTATGGTTAGTTGGGTTTGGGATATGGTTAGGGTTATTTTGGTAAAGGTTAGGCTTATGGTTAGTGTTAGGGCTAGTTGGTTTAGGGTTAGGGTTAGGGTTATTTGGTTTAGGGTTAGGTTTAGGGTCAGGGTTAGGGATAGGGTTAGGGTTTATAGGGTTAGGGTTATTTGGGATATTTGGGTTATTTAGGGATAGGGTTATTCGGGCTAGGGTTAGGGTTAGGGTTAGGGTTAGGGTTAGGGTTAGGGTTAGGGTTAGGGTTAGGGTTAGGGTTTGGTTAGGGTTAGGGTTAGGGTTATGGTTAGTTGGGTTTGGGTTATGGTTAGGGTTATTTTGGTAAAGGTTAGGCTTATGGTTAGTGTTAGGGCTAGTTGGTTTAGGGTTAGAGTTAGGGTTATTTGGTTTAGGGTTAGGTTTAGGGTCAGGGTTAGGGATAGGGTTAGGGTTATTTGGGCTAGGGTTAGGGTTAGGGTTAGGGTTAGGGTTAGGGTTAGGGTTAGGGTTATGGTTAGTTGGGTTTGGGTTATGGTTAGGGCTATTTTGGTAAAGGTTAGGCTTATGGTTAGTGTTAGGGCTAGTTGGTTTAGGGTTAGGGTTAGGGTTATTTGGTTTAGGGTTAGGTTTAGGGTCAGGGTTAGGGTTAGGGTTAGGGTTATTTGGGCTAGGGTTAGGGTTAGGGTTAGGGTTAGGGTTATGGTTAGTTGGATTTGGGTTATGGTTAGGGTTATTTTGGTAAAGGTTAGGCTTATGGTTAGTGTTAGGGCTAGTTGGTTTAGGGTTAGGGTTAGGGTTATTTGGTTTAGGGTTAGGTTTAGGGTCAGGGTTAGGGTTAGGGTTAGGGTTATTTGGGCTAGGGTTAGGGTTAGGGTTAGGGTTAGGGTTAGGGTTAGGGTTAGGGTTAGGGTTAGGGTTAGTGTTAGGGTTATGGTTAGTTGGGTTAGGGTTATGGTTAGGGTTATTTTGGTAAAGGTTAGGCTAAGGGATAGTGTTAGGGCTAATTGGTTTAGGGTTAGGGTTAGGGTTATTTGGTTTAGGGTTAGGTTTAGGGTCAGGGTTAGGGTTAGGGTTAGGGTTATTTGGGCTAGGGTTAGGGTTAGGGTTAGTGTTAGGGTTAGGTTTAGGGTTAGTTGGGTTAGGGTTATGGTTAGGGTTATTTTGGTAAAGGTTAGGATTATGGTTAGTGTTAGGGCTAGTTGGTTTAGGGTTAGGGTTAGGGTTATTTGGTTTAGGGTTAGGTTTAGGGTCAGAGTTAGGGTTAGGGTTAGGGTTATTTGGGCTAGGGTTAGGGTTAGGGTTAGGGTTAGGGTTAGGGTTAGGGTTAGGGTTAGGGTTAGGGTTATGGTTAGTTGGGTTAGGGTTATGGTTAGGGTTATTTTGGTAAAGGTTAGGCTTATGGTTAGTGTTAGGGCTAGTTGGTTTAGGGTTAGGGTGAGGGTTATTTGGTTTAGGGTTAGGTTTAGGGTCAGGGTTAGGGTTAGGGTTAGGGTTATTTGGGCTAGGGTTAGGGTTAGGGTTATGGTTAGTTGGGTTTGGGTTATGGTTAGGGTTATTTTGGTAAAGGTTAGGCTTATGGTTAGTGTTAGGGCTAGTTGGTTTAGGGTTAGGGTTAGGGTTATTTGGTTTAGGGTTAGGTTTAGGGTCAGGGTTAGGGATAGGGTTAGGGTTTATAGGGTTAGGGTTATTTGGGATATTTGGGTTATTTAGGGATAGGGTTATTCGGGCTAGGGTTAGGGTTAGGGTTAGGGTTAGGGTTAGGGTTAGGGTTAGGGTTAGGGTTAGGGTTAGGGTTAGGGTTATGGTTAGTTGGGTTTGGGTTATGGTTAGGGTTATTTTGGTAAAGGTTAGGCTTATGGTTAGTGTTAGGGCTAGTTGGTTTAGGGTTAGAGTTAGGGTTATTTGGTTTAGGGTTAGGTTTAGGGTCAGGGTTAGGCTTAGGGTTAGGGTTATTTGGGCTAGGGTTAGGGTTAGGGTTAGGGTTATTTGGGCTAGGGTTAGGGTTAGGGTTATGGTTAGTTGGGTTTGGGTTATGGTTAGGGCTATTTTGGTAAAGGTTAGGCTTATGGTTAGTGTTAGGGCTAGTTGGTTTAGGGTTAGGGTTAGGGTTATTTGGTTTAGGGTTAGGTTTAGGGTCAGGGTTAGGGATAGGGTTAGGGTTATTTGGGCTAGGGTTAGGGTTAGGGTTAGGGTTAGGGTTAGGGTTATGGTTAGTTGGATTTGGGTTATGGTTAGGGTTATTTTGGTAAAGGTTAGGCTTATGGTTAGTGTTAGGGCTAGTTGGTTTAGGGTTAGGGTTAGGGTTATTTGGTTTAGGGTTAGGTTTAGGGTCAGGGTTAGGGTTAGGGTTAGGGTTATTTGGGCTAGGGTTAGGGTTAGGGTTAGGGTTAGGGTTAGGGTTAGGGTTAGGGTTAGGGTTAGGGTTAGGGTTAGTGTTAGGGTTATGGTTAGTTGGGTTAAGGTTATGGTTAGGGTTATTTTGGTAAAGGTTAGGCTTATTGTTAGTGTTAGGGCTAGTTGGTTTAGGGTTAGGGTTAGTTTTATTTGGTTTAGGGTTTGGTTTAGGGTCAGGGTTAGGGTTAGGGTTAGGGTTATTTGGGCTAGGGTTAGGGTTAGGGTTAGGGTTAGGTTTAGGGTTAGTTGGGTTAGGGTTATGGTTAGGGTTATTTTGGTAAAGGTTAGGCTTATGGTTAGTGTTAGGGCTAGTTGGTTTAGGGTTAGGGTTAGGGTTATTTGGTTTAGGGTTAGGTTTAGGGTAAGGGTTAGGGTTAGGGTTAGGGTTATTTGGGCTAGGGTTAGGGTTAGGGTTAGGGTTAGGGTTAGGGTTAACGTTAGGGTTAGGGTTATGGTTAGGGTTAGGGTTAGGGTTAGTTGGGTTAGGGTTATGGTTAGGGTTATTTTGGTAAAGGTTAGGCTTATGGTTAGTGTTAGGGCTAGTTGGTTTAGGGTTAGGGTTAGGGTTATTTGGTTTAGGGTTAGGTTTAGGGTAAGGGTTAGGGTTAGGGTTATTTGGGCTAGGGTTAGGGTTAGGGTTATGGTTAGTTGGATTTGGGTTATGGTTAGGGTTATTTTGGTAAAGGTTAGGCTTATTGTTAGTGTTAGGGCTAGTTGGTTTAGGGTTAGGGTTAGGGTTATTTGGTTTAGGGTTAGGTTTAGGGTCAGGGTTAGGGATAGGGTTAGGGTTATTTGGGCTAGGGTTAGGGTTAGGGTTAGGGTTAGGGTTAGGGTTAGGGTTAGGGTTAGTTGGGTTTGGGTTATGGTTAGTGTTTTTTTGGTAAAGGTTAGGCTTATGGTTAGTGTTAGGGCTAGTTTGTTTAGGGTTAGAGTTAGTGTTATTTGGTTTAGGGTTAGGTTTAGGGTCAGGGTTAGGGTTAGGGTTAGGGTTATTTGGGCTAGGGTTAGGGTTAGGGTTAGGGTTAGGGTTAGTTGGGTTTGGGTTATGGTTAGGGTTATTTTGGTAAAGGTTAGGCTTATGGTTATTGTTAGGGCTAGTTGGTTTAGGGTTAGGGTTAGGGTTATTTGGTTTAGGGTTAGGTTTAGGGTCAGGTTTAGGGTTAGGGTTAGGGTTATTTGGGCTAGGGTTAGGGTTAGGGTTAGGGTTAGGGTTAGGGTTAGGGTTAGGGTTATGGTTAGGGTTAGGGTTATGGTTAGTTGGGTTAGGGTTATGGTTAGGGTTATTTTGGTAAAGGTTAGGCTTATGGTTAGTGTTAGGGCTAGTTGGTTTAGGGTTAGGGTTAGGGTTATTTGGTTTAGGGTTAGGTTTAGGGTAAGGGTTAGGGTTAGGGTTAGGGTTATTTGGGCTAGGGTTAGGGTTAGGGTTATGGTTAGTTGGGTTTGGGTTATGGTTAGGGTTATTTTGGTAAAGGTTAGGCTTATGGTTAGTGTTAGGGCTAGTTGGTTTAGGGTTAGGGTTAGGGTTATTTGGTTTAGGGTTAGGTTTAGGGTCAGGGTTAGGGATAGGGTTAGGGTTATTTGGGTTAGGGTTAGGGTTAGGGTTAGTGTTAGGGTTAGGGTTAGGGTTAGGGTTAGGGTTAGGGTTAGGGTTAGTTGGGTTTGGGTTATGGTTAGGGTTTTTTTGGTAAAGGTTAGGCTTATGGTTAGTGTTAGGGCTAGTTTGTTTAGGGTTAGAGTTAGTGTTATTTGGTTTAGGGTTAGGTTTAGGGTCAGGGTTAGGGATAGGGTTAGGGTTATTTGGGCTAGGGTTAGGGTTAGTTGGGTTTGGGTTATGGTTAGGGTTATTTTGGTAAAGGTTAGGCTTATGGTTATTGTTAGGGCTAGTTGGTTTAGGGTTAGGGTTAGGGTTATTTGGTTTAGGGTTAGGTTTAGGGTCAGGTTTAGGGTTAGGGTTAGGGTTATTTGGGCTAGGGTTAGGGTTAGGGTTAGGGTTAGGGTTATGGTTAGTTGGGTTTGGGTTATGGTTAGGGTTATTTTGGTAAAGGTTAGGCTTATGGTTAGTGTTAGGGCTAGATGGTTTAGGGTTAGGGTTAGGGTTATTTGGTTTAGGGTTAGGTTTAGGGTCAGGGTTAGGGTTAGGGTTAGGGTTATTTGGGCTAGGGTTAGGGTTAGGGTTAGGGTTAGGGTTAGGGTTAGGGTTAGGGTTATGGTTAGTTGGGTTAGGGTTATGGTTAGGGTTATTTTGGTAAAGGTTAGGCTAAGGGATAGTGTTAGGGCTAGTTGGTTTAGGGTTAGGGTTAGGGTTATTTGGTTTAGGGTTAGGTTTAGGGTCAGGGTTAGGGTTAGGGTTAGGGTTATTTGGGCTAGGGTTAGGGTTAGGGTTAGGGTTAGGTTTAGGGTTAGTTGGGTTAGGGTTATGGTTAGGGTTATTTTGGTAAAGGTTAGGCTTATGGTTAGTGTTAGGGCTAGTTGGTTTAGGGTTAGGGTTAGGGTTATTTGGTTTAGGGTTAGGTTTAGGGTAAGGGTTAGGGTTAGGGTTATTTGGGCTAGGGTTAGGGTTAGGGTTAGGGTTAGGGTTAGGGTTAGGGTTATGGTTAGGGTTATTTTGGTAAAGGTTAGGCTTATGGTTAGTGTTAGGGCTAGTTGGTTTAGGGTTAGGGTTAGGGTTATTTGGTTTAGGGTTAGGGTTAGGGTTAGGGTTAGGGTTAGGGTTAGGGTTAGGGTTAGGGTTAGGGTTAGGGTTAGGGTTATTTGGGTTAGGGTTAGGGTTAGGGTTAGTGTTAGGGTTAGGGTTAGGGTTAGGGTTAGGGTTAGGGTTAGGGTTAGTTGGGTTTGGGTTATGGTTAGGGTTTTTTTGGTAAAGGTTAGGCTTATGGTTAGTGTTAGGGCTAGTTTGTTTAGGGTTAGAGTTAGTGTTATTTGGTTTAGGGTTAGGTTTAGGGTCAGGGTTAGGGATAGGGTTAGGGTTATTTGGGCTGGGGTTAGGGTTAGTTGGGTTTGGGTTATGGTTAGGGTTATTTTGGTAAAGGTTAGGCTTATGGTTATTGTTAGGGCTAGTTGGTTTAGGGTTAGGGTTAGGGTTATTTGGTTTAGGGTTAGGTTTAGGGTCAGGTTTAGGGTTAGGGTTAGGGTTATTTGGGCTAGGGTTAGGGTTAGGGTTAGGGTTAGGGTTATGGTTAGTTGGGTTTGGGTTATGGTTAGGGTTATTTTGGTAAAGGTTAGGCTTATGGTTAGTGTTAGGGCTAGATGGTTTAGGGTTAGGGTTAGGGTTATTTGGTTTAGGGTTAGGTTTAGGGTCAGGGTTAGGGTTAGGGTTAGGGTTATTTGGGCTAGGGTTAGGGTTAGGGTTAGGGTTAGGGTTAGGGTTAGGGTTAGGGTTAGGGTTAGGGTTAGGGTTATGGTTAGTTGGGTTAGGGTTATGGTTAGGGTTATTTTGGTAAAGGTTAGGCTAAGGGATAGTGTTAGGGCTAGTTGGTTTAGGGTTAGGGTTAGGGTTATTTGGTTTAGGGTTAGGTTTAGGGTCAGGGTTAGGGTTAGGGTTAGGGTTATTTGGGCTAGGGTTAGGGTTAGGGTTAGGGTTAGGTTTAGGGTTAGTTGGGTTAGGGTTATGGTTAGGGTTATTTTGGTAAAGGTTAGGCTTATGGTTAGTGTTAGGGCTAGTTGGTTTAGGGTTAGGGTTAGGGTTATTTGGTTTAGGGTTAGGTTTAGGGTAAGGGTTAGGGTTAGGGTTATTTGGGCTAGGGTTAGGGTTAGGGTTAGGGTTAGGGTTATGGTTAGGGTTATTTTGGTAAAGGTTAGGCTTATGGTTAGTGTTAGGGCTAGTTGGTTTAGGGTTAGGGTTAGGGTTATTTGGTTTAGGGTTAGGTTTAGGGTCAGGGTTAGGGATAGGGTTAGGGTTATTTGGGCTAGGGCTAGGGTTAGGGTTAGGGTTAGGGTTATGGTTAGTTGGGTTTGGGTTATGGTTAGGGTTATTTTGGTAAAGGTTAGGCTTATGGTTAGTGTTAGGGCTAGTTGGTTTAGGGTTAGGGTTAGGGTTATTTGGTTTAGGGTTAGGTTTAGGGTAAGGGTTAGGGTTAGGGTTAGGGTTATTTGGGCTAGGGTTAGGGTTAGGGTTATGGTTAGTTGGGTTAGCGTTATGGTTAGGGTTATTTTGGTAAAGGTTAGGCTTATGGTTAGTGTTAGGGCTAGTTGGTTTAGGGTTAGGGTTAGGGTTATTTGGTTTAGGGTTAGGTTTAGGGTCAGGGTTAGGGATAGGGTTAGGGTTATTTGGGCTAGGGTTAGGGTTAGGGTTAGGGTTAGGGTTAGGGTTAGGGTTAGGGTTATGGTTAGTTGGGTTTGGGTTATGGTTAGGGCTATTTTGGTAAAGGTTAGGCTTATGGTTAGTGTTAGGGCTAGTTGGTTTAGGGTTAGGGTTAGGGTTATTTGGTTTAGGGTTAGGTTTAGGGTCAGGGTTAGGGTTAGGGTTAGGGTTATTTGGGCTAGGGTTAGGGTTAGGGTTAGGGTTAGGGTTATGGTTAGTTGGATTTGGGTTATGGTTAGGGTTATTTTGGTAAAGGTTAGGCTTATGGTTAGTGTTAGGGCTAGTTGGTTTAGGGTTAGGGTTAGGGTTATTTGGTTTAGGGTTAGGTTTAGGGTCAGGGTTAGGGTTAGGGTTAGGGTTATTTGGGCTAGGGTTAGGGTTAGGGTTAGGGTTAGGGTTAGGGTTAGGGTTAGGGTTAGGGTTAGGGTTAGGGTTAGTGTTAGGGTTATGGTTAGTTGGGTTAGGGTTATGGTTAGGGTTATTTTGGTAAAGGTTAGGCTAAGGGATAGTGTTAGGGCTAATTGGTTTAGGGTTAGGGTTAGGGTTATTTGGTTTAGGGTTAGGTTTAGGGTCAGGGTTAGGGATAGGGTTAGGGTTATTTGGGCTAGGGTTAGGGTTAGGGTTAGTGTTAGGGTTAGGTTTAGGGTTAGTTGGGTTAGGGTTATGGTTAGGGTTATTTTGGTAAAGGTTAGGCTTATGGTTAGTGTTAGGGCTAGTTGGTTTAGGGTTAGGGTTAGGGTTATTTGGTTTAGGGTTAGGTTTAGGGTCAGGGTTAGGGTTAGGGTTAGGGTTATTTGGGCTAGGGTTAGGGTTAGGGTTAGGGTTAGGGTTAGGGTTAGGGTTAGGGTTAGGGTTAGGGTTAGGGTTATGGTTAGTTGGGTTAGGGTTATGGTTAGGGTTATTTTGGTAAAGGTTAGGCTTATGGTTAGTGTTAGGGCTAGTTGGTTTAGGGTTAGGGTGAGGGTTATTTGGTTTAGGGTTAGGTTTAGGGTCAGGGTTAGGGTTAGGGTTAGGGTTATTTGGGCTAGGGTTAGGGTTAGGGTTATGGTTAGTTGGGTTTGGGTTATGGTTAGGGTTATTTTGGTAAAGGTTAGGCTTATGGTTAGTGTTAGGGCTAGTTGGTTTAGGGTTAGGGTTAGGGTTATTTGGTTTAGGGTTAGGTTTAGGGTCAGGGTTAGGGATAGGGTTAGGGTTTATAGGGTTAGGGTTATTTGGGATATTTGGGTTATTTAGGGATAGGGTTATTCGGGCTAGGGTTAGGGTTAGGGTTAGGGTTAGGGTTAGGGTTAGGGTTAGGGTTAGGGTTAGGGTTAGGGTTATGGTTAGTTGGGTTTGGGTTATGGTTAGGGTTATTTTGGTAAAGGTTAGGCTTATGGTTAGTGTTAGGGCTAGTTGGTTTAGGGTTAGAGTTAGGGTTATTTGGTTTAGGGTTAGGTTTAGGGTCAGGGTTAGGGATAGGGTTAGGGTTATTTGGGCTAGGGTTAGGGTTAGGGTTAGGGTTAGGGTTAGGGTTAGGGTTAGGGTTATGGTTAGTTGGGTTTGGGTTATGGTTAGGGCTATTTTGGTAAAGGTTAGGCTTATGGTTAGTGTTAGGGCTAGTTGGTTTAGGGTTAGGGTTAGGGTTATTTGGTTTAGGGTTAGGTTTAGGGTCAGGGTTAGGGTTAGGGTTAGGGTTATTTGGGCTAGGGTTAGGGTTAGGGTTAGGGTTAGGGTTAGGGTTAGGGTTAGGGTTAGGGTTAGGGTTAGGGTTAGGGTTAGGGTTAGTGTTAGGGTTATGGTTAGTTGGGTTAGGGTTATGGTTAGGGTTATTTTGGTAAAGGTTAGGCTAAGGGATAGTGTTAGGGCTAATTGGTTTAGGGTTAGGGTTAGGGTTATTTGGTTTAGGGTTAGGTTTAGGGTCAGGGTTAGGGTTAGGGTTAGGGTTATTTGGGCTAGGGTTAGGGTTAGGGTTAGTGTTAGGGTTAGGTTTAGGGTTAGTTGGGTTAGGGTTATGGTTAGGGTTATTTTGGTAAAGGTTAGGCTTATGGTTAGTGTTAGGGCTAGTTGGTTTAGGGTTAGGGTTAGGGTTATTTGGTTTAGGGTTAGGTTTAGGGTCAGAGTTAGGGTTAGGGTTAGGGTTATTTGGGCTAGGGTTAGGGTTAGGGTTAGGGTTAGGGTTAGGGTTAGGGTTAGGGTTAGGGTTAGGGTTATGGTTAGTTGGGTTAGGGTTATGGTTAGGGTTATTTTGGTAAAGGTTAGGCTTATGGTTAGTGTTAGGGCTAGTTGGTTTAGGGTTAGGGTGAGGGTTATTTGGTTTAGGGTTAGGTTTAGGGTCAGGGTTAGGGTTAGGGTTAGGGTTATTTGGGCTAGGGTTAGGGTTAGGGTTATGGTTAGTTGGGTTTGGGTTATGGTTAGGGTTATTTTGGTAAAGGTTAGGCTTATGGTTAGTGTTAGGGCTAGTTGGTTTAGGGTTAGGGTTAGGGTTATTTGGTTTAGGGTTAGGTTTAGGGTCAGGGTTAGGGATAGGGTTAGGGTTTATAGGGTTAGGGTTATTTGGGATATTTGGGTTATTTAGGGATAGGGTTATTCGGGCTAGGGTTAGGGTTAGGGTTAGGGTTAGGGTTAGGGTTAGGGTTAGGGTTAGGGTTAGGGTTAGGGTTATGGTTAGTTGGGTTTGGGTTATGGTTAGGGTTATTTTGGTAAAGGTTAGGCTTATGGTTAGTGTTAGGGCTAGTTGGTTTAGGGTTAGAGTTAGGGTTATTTGGTTTAGGGTTAGGTTTAGGGTCAGGGTTAGGCTTAGGGTTAGGGTTATTTGGGCTAGGGTTAGGGTTAGGGTTAGGGTTATTTGGGCTAGGGTTAGGGTTAGGGTTATGGTTAGTTGGGTTTGGGTTATGGTTAGGGCTATTTTGGTAAAGGTTAGGCTTATGGTTAGTGTTAGGGCTAGTTGGTTTAGGGTTAGGGTTAGGGTTATTTGGTTTAGGGTTAGGTTTAGGGTCAGGGTTAGGGATAGGGTTAGGGTTATTTGGGCTAGGGTTAGGGTTAGGGTTAGGGTTAGGGTTAGGGTTATGGTTAGTTGGATTTGGGTTATGGTTAGGGTTATTTTGGTAAAGGTTAGGCTTATGGTTAGTGTTAGGGCTAGTTGGTTTAGGGTTAGGGTTAGGGTTATTTGGTTTAGGGTTAGGTTTAGGGTCAGGGTTAGGGTTAGGGTTAGGGTTATTTGGGCTAGGGTTAGGGTTAGGGTTAGGGTTAGGGTTAGGGTTAGGGTTAGGGTTAGGGTTAGGGTTAGGGTTAGGGTTAGTGTTAGGGTTATGGTTAGTTGGGTTAGGGTTATGGTTAGGGTTATTTTGGTAAAGGTTAGGCTTATTGTTAGTGTTAGGGCTAGTTGGTTTAGGGTTAGGGTTAGTTTTATTTGGTTTAGGGTTAGGTTTAGGGTCAGGGTTAGGGTTAGGGTTAGGGTTATTTGGGCTAGGGTTAGGGTTAGGGTTAGGGTTAGGTTTAGGGTTAGTTGGGTTAGGGTTATGGTTAGGGTTATTTTGGTAAAGGTTAGGCTTATGGTTAGTGTTAGGGCTAGTTGGTTTAGGGTTAGGGTTAGGGTTATTTGGTTTAGGGTTAGGTTTAGGGTCAGGGTTAGGGTTAGGGTTAGGGTTATTTGGGCTAGGGTTAGGGTTAGGGTTAGGGTTAGGGTTAGGGTTAGGGTTAGCGTTAGGGTTAGGGTTATGGTTAGGGTTAGGGTTAGGGTTAGTTGGGTTAGGGTTATGGTTAGGGTTATTTTGGTAAAGGTTAGGCTTATGGTTAGTGTTAGGGCTAGTTGGTTTAGGGTTAGGGTTAGGGTTATTTGGTTTAGGGTTAGGTTTAGGGTAAGGGTTAGGGTTAGGGTTATTTGGGCTAGGGTTAGGGTTAGGGTTATGGTTAGTTGGATTTGGGTTATGGTTAGGGTTATTTTGGTAAAGGTTAGGCTTATTGTTAGTGTTAGGGCTAGTTGGTTTAGGGTTAGGGTTAGGGTTATTTGGTTTAGGGTTAGGTTTAGGGTCAGGGTTAGGGATAGGGTTAGGGTTATTTGGGCTAGGGTTAGGGTTAGGGTTAGGGTTAGGGTTAGGGTTAGGGTTAGGGTTAGGGTTAGGGTTAGGGTTAGGGTTAGTTGGGTTTGGGTTATGGTTAGGGTTATTTTGGTAAAGGTTAGGCTTATGGTTATTGTTAGGGCTAGTTGGTTTAGGGTTAGGGTTAGGGTTATTTGGTTTAGGGTTAGGTTTAGGGTCAGGTTTAGGGTTAGGGTTAGGGTTATTTGGGCTAGGGTTAGGGTTAGGGTTAGGGTTAGGGTTATGGTTAGTTGGGTTTGGGTTATGGTTAGGGTTATTTTGGTAAAGGTTAGGCTTATGGTTAGTGTTAGGGCTAGTTGGTTTAGGGTTAGGGTTAGGGTTATTTGGTTTAGGGTTAGTTTTAGGGTCAGGGTTAGGGTTAGGGTTAGGGTTATTTGGGCTAGGGTTAGGGTTAGGGTTAGGGTTAGGGTTAGGTTTAGGGTTAGTTGGGTTAGGGTTATGGTTAGGGTTATTTTGGTAAAGGTTAGGCTTATGGTTAGTGTTAGGGTTAGTTGGTTTAGGGTTAGGGTTAGGGTTATTTGGTTTAGGGTTAGGTTTAGGGTCAGGGTTAGGGTTAGGGTTAGGGTTATTTGGGCTAGGGTTAGGGTTAGGGTTAGGGTTAGGGTTAGGGTTAGGGTTAGGGTTAGGGTTATGGTTAGGGTTAGGGTTATGGTTAGTTGGGTTAGGGTTATGGTTAGGGTTATTTTGGTAAAGGTTAGGCTTATGGTTAGTGTTAGGGCTAGTTGGTTTAGGGTTAGGGTTAGGGTTATTTGGTTTAGGGTTAGGTTTAGGGTAAGGGTTAGGGTTAGGGTTAGGGTTATTTGGGCTAGGGTTAGGGTTAGGGTTATGGTTAGTTGGGTTTGGGTTATGGTTAGGGTTATTTTGGTAAAGGTTAGGCTTATGGTTAGTGTTAGGGCTAGTTGGTTTAGGGTTAGGGTTAGGGTTATTTGGTTTAGGGTTAGGTTTAGGGTCAGGGTTAGGGATAGGGTTAGGGTTATTTGGGTTAGGGTTAGGGTTAGGGTTAGGGTTAGGGTTAGGGTTAGGGTTAGGGTTAGGGTTAGGGTTAGGGTTAGTTGGGTTTGGGTTATGGTTAGGGTTTTTTTGGTAAAGGTTAGGCTTATGGTTAGTGTTAGGGCTAGTTTGTTTAGGGTTAGAGTTAGTGTTATTTGGTTTAGGGTTAGGTTTAGGGTCAGGGTTAGGGTTAGGGTTAGGGTTATTTGGGCTAGGGTTAGGGTTAGTGTTAGGGTTAGGGTTAGTTGGGTTTGGGTTATGGTTAGGGTTATTTTGGTAAAGGTTAGGCTTATGGTTATTGTTAGGGCTAGTTGGTTTAGGGTTAGGGTTAGGGTTATTTGGTTTAGGGTTAGGTTTAGGGTCAGGTTTAGGGTTAGGGTTAGGGTTATTTGGGCTAGGGTTAGGGTTAGGGTTAGGGTTAGGGTTATGGTTAGTTGGGTTAGGGTTATGGTTAGGGTTATTTTGGTAAAGGTTAGGCTTATGGTTAGTGTTAGGGCTAGTTGGTTTAGGGTTAGGGTTAGGGTTATTTGGTTTAGGGTTAGGTTTAGGGTAAGGGTTAGGGTTAGGGTTAGGGTTATTTGGGCTAGGGTTAGGGTTAGGGTTAGGGTTAGGGTTAGGGTTAGGGTTAGGGTTAGGGTTAGGGTTAGGGTTAGGGTTAGGGTTAGTGTTAGGGTTATGGTTAGTTGGGTTAGGGTTATGGTTAGGGTTATTTTGGTAAAGGTTAGGCTAAGGGATAGTGTTAGGGCTAGTTGGTTTAGGGTTAGGGTTAGGGTTATTTGGTTTAGGGTTAGGTTTAGGGTCAGGGTTAGGGTTAGGGTTAGGGTTATTTGGGCTAGGGTTAGGGTTAGGGTTAGGGTTAGGGATAGGGTTAGGTTTAGGGTTAGTTGGGTTAGGGTTATGGTTAGGGGTATTTTGGTAAAGGTTAGGCTTATGGTTAGTGTTAGGTCTAGTTGGTTTAGGGTTAGGGTTAGGGTTATTTGGTTTAGGGTTAGGTTTAGGGTCAGGGTTAGGGTTAGGGTTAGGGTTATTTGGGCTAGGGTTAGGGTTAGGGTTAGGGTTAGGGTTAGGGTTAGGGTTAGGGTTAGTTGGGTTAGGGTTATGGTTAGGGTTATTTTGGTAAAGGTTAGGCTTATGGTTAGTGTTAGGGCTAGTTGGTTTAGGGTTAGGGTTAGGGTTATTTGGTTTAGGGTTAGGTTTAGGGTAAGGGTTAGGGTTAGGGTTAGGGTTATTTGGGCTAGGGTTAGGGTTAGGGTTATGGTTAGTTGGGTTTGGGTTATGGTTAGGGTTATTTTGGTAAAGGTTAGGCTTATGGTTAGTGTTAGGGCTAGTTGGTTTAGGGTTAGGGTTAGGGTTATTTGGTTTAGGGTTAGGTTTAGGGTCAGGGTTAGGGTTAGGGTTAGGGTTATTTGGGCTAGGGTTAGGGTTAGGGTTAGGGTTAGGGTTAGGGTTAGGGTTATGGTTAGTTGGGTTTGGGTTATGCTTAGGGTTTTTTTGGTAAAGGTTAGGCTTATGGTTAGTGTTAGGGCTAGTTTGTTTAGGGTTAGAGTTAGGGTTATTTGGTTTAGGGTTAGGTTTAGGGTCAGGGTTAGGGTTAGGGTTATTTGGGCTAGGGTTAGGGTTAGGGTTAGTTGGGTTTGGGTTATGGTTAGGGTTATTTTGGTAAAGGTTAGGCTTATGGTTATTGTTAGGGCTAGTTGGTTTAGGGTTAGGGTTAGGGTTATTTGGTTTAGGGTTAGGTTTAGGGTCAGGTTTTGGGTTAGGGTTAGGGTTATTTGGGCTAGGGTTAGGGTTAGGGTTAGGGTTAGGGTTAGGGTTATTGTTAGTTGGGTTTGGGTTATGGTTAGGGTTATTTTGGTAAAGGTTAGGCTTATGGTTAGTGTTAGGGCTAGTTGGTTTAGGGTTAGGGTTAGGGTTATTTGGGCTAGGGTTAGGGTTAGGGTTAGGGTTAGGGTTAGGGTTATGGTTAGGGTTAGGGTTATGGTTAGTTGGGTTTGGGTTATGGTTAGGGCTATTTTGGTAAAGGTTAGGCTTATGGTTAGTGTTAGGGCTAGTTGGTTTAGGGTTAGGGTTAGGGTTATTTGGTTTAGGGATAGGTTTAGGGTCAGGGTTAGGGATAGGGTTAGGGTTATTTGGGCTAGGGTTAGGGTTAGGGTTAGGGTTAGGGTTATGGTTAGTTGGGTTTGGGTTATGGTTAGGGTTATTTTGGTAAAGGTTAGGCTTATGGTTAGTGTTAGGGCTAGTTGGTTAAGTGTTAGGGTTAGGGTTATTTGGTTTAGGGTTAGGTTTAGGGTAAGGGTTAGGGTTAGGGTTAGGGTTATTTGGGCTAGGGTTAGGGTTAGGGTTAGGGTTAGGGTTAGGGTTAGGGTTAGGGTTAGTTGGGTTAGGGTTATGGTTAGGGTTATTTTGGTAAAGGTTAGGCTTATGGTTAATGTTAGGGCTAGTTGGTTTAGGGTTAGGGTTAGGGTTATTTGGTTTAGGGTTAGGTTTAGGGTCAGGGTTAGGGTTAGGGTTAGGGTTATTTGGGCTAGGGTTAGGGTTAGGGTTAGGGTTAGGGTTAGGGTTAGGGTTAGGGTTAGGGTTAGTTGGGTTAGGGTTATGGTTAGGGTTATTTTGGTAAAGGTTAGGCTTATGGTTAGTGTTAGGGCTAGTTGGTTTAGGGTTAGGGTTAGTGTTATTTGGTTTAGGGTTAGGTTTAGGGTCAGGGTTAGGGTTAGGGTTAGGGTTATTTGGGCTAGGGTTAGGGTTAGGGTTATGGTTAGTTGGGTTTGGGTTATGGTTAGGGTTATTTTGGTAAAGGTTAGGCTTATGGTTAGTGTTAGGGCTAGTTGGTTTAGGGTTAGGGTTAGGGTTATTTGGTTTAGGGTTAGGTTTAGGGTCAGGGTTAGGGATAGGGTTAGAGTTATTTGGGCTAGGGTTAGGGTTAGGGTTAGGGTTAGGGTTAGGGTTAGGGTTAGGGTTAGGGTTAGGGTTAGGGTTAGGGTTATGGTTAGTTGGGTTTGGGTTATGGTTAGGGTTTTTTTGGTAAAGGTTAGGCTTATGGTTAGTGTTAGGGCTAGTTTGTTTAGGGTTAGAGTTAGGGTTATTTGGTTTAGGGTTAGGTTTAGGGTCAGGGTTAGGTTTAGGGTTATTTGGGCTAGGGTTAGGGTTAGGGTTAGGGTTCGGGTTAGTTGGGTTTGGGTTATGGTTAGGGTTATTTTGGTAAAGGTTAGGCTTATGGTTATTGTTAGGGCTAGTTGGTTTAGGGTTAGGGTTAGGGTTATTTGGTTTAGGGTTAGGTTTAGGGTCAGGTTTAGGGTTAGGGTTAGGGTTATTTGGGCTAGGGTTAGGGTTAGGGTTAGGGTTAGGGTTAGGGTTATTTGGTTTAGGGTTAGGTTTAGGGTAAGGGTTAGGGTTAGGGTTAGGGTTATTTGGGCTAGGGTTAGGGTTAGGGTTATGGTTAGTTGGGTTTGGGTTATGGTTAGGGTTATTTTGGTAAAGGTTAGGCTTATGGTTAGTGTTAGGGCTAGTTGGTTTAGGGTTAGGGTTAGGGTTATTTGGTTTAGGGTTAGGTTTAGGGTCAGGGTTAGGGATAGGGTTAGGGTTATTTGGGCTAGGGTTAGGGTTAGGGTTAGGGTTAGGGTTAGGGTTAGGGTTAGGGTTAGGGTTAGGGTTAGGGTTATTGTTAGGGTTATGGTTAGTTGGGTTAGGGTTATGGTTAGTGTTATTTTGGTAAAGGTTAGGCTTATGGTTAGTGTTAGGGCTAGTTGGTTTAGGGTTAGGGTTAGGGTTATTTGGTTTAGGGTTAGGTTTAGGGTCAGGGTTAGGGTTAGGGTTAGGGTTATTTGGGCTAGGGTTAGGGTTAGGGTTATGGTTAGTTGGGTTTGGGTTATGGTTAGGGTTATTTTGGTAAAGGTTAGGCTTATGGTTAGTGTTAGGGCTAGTTGGTTTAGGGTTAGGGTTAGGGTTATTTGGTTTAGGGTTAGGTTTAGGGTCAGGGTTAGGGATAGGGTTAGGGTTATTTGGGCTAGGGTTAGGGTTAGGGTTAGGGTTAGGGTTAGGGTTAGGGTTAGGGTTAGGGTTAGGGTTAGTGTTAGGGTTATGGTTAGTTGGGTTAGGGTTATGGTTAGTGTTATTTTGGTAAAGGTTAGGCTAAGGGATAGTGTTAGGGCTAGTTGGTTTAGGGTTAGGGTTAGGGTTATTTGGTTTAGGGTTAGGTTTAGGGTCAGGGTTAGGGTTAGGGTTAGGGTTATTTGGGCTAGGGTTAGGGTTAGGGTTAGGGTTAGGGTTAGGGTTATGGTTAGGGT
>NC_142251.1:8761128-8771128 GCF_052056855.1 Sturnus vulgaris | reverse complement strand
AGGGTTAGGGTTAGGGTTATTTGGTTTAGGGTTAGGTTTAGGGTCAGGGTTAGGGTTAGGGTTAGGGTTATTTGGGCTAGGGTTAGGGTTAGGGTTAGGGTTAGGGTTAGGGTTAGGGTTATGGTTAGTTGGGTTTGGGTTATGCTTAGGGTTTTTTTGGTAAAGGTTAGGCTTATGGTTAGTGTTAGGGCTAGTTTGTTTAGGGTTAGAGTTAGGGTTATTTGGTTTAGGGTTAGGTTTAGGGTCAGGGTTAGGGTTAGGGTTATTTGGGCTAGGGTTAGGGTTAGGGTTAGGGTTAGGGTTAGGGTTATTGTTAGTTGGGTTTGGGTTATGGTTAGGGTTATTTTGGTAAAGGTTAGGCTTATGGTTAGTGTTAGGGCTAGTTGGTTTAGGGTTAGGGTTAGGGTTATTTGGGCTAGGGTTAGGGTTAGGGTTAGGGTTAGGGTTAGGGTTATGGTTAGGGTTAGGGTTATGGTTAGTTGGGTTTGGGTTATGGTTAGGGCTATTTTGGTAAAGGTTAGGCTTATGGTTAGTGTTAGGGCTAGTTGGTTTAGGGTTAGGGTTAGGGTTATTTGGTTTAGGGATAGGTTTAGGGTCAGGGTTAGGGATAGGGTTAGGGTTATTTGGGCTAGGGTTAGGGTTAGGGTTAGGGTTAGGGTTATGGTTAGTTGGGTTTGGGTTATGGTTAGGGTTATTTTGGTAAAGGTTAGGCTTATGGTTAGTGTTAGGGCTAGTTGGTTAAGTGTTAGGGTTAGGGTTATTTGGTTTAGGGTTAGGTTTAGGGTAAGGGTTAGGGTTAGGGTTAGGGTTATTTGGGCTAGGGTTAGGGTTAGGGTTAGGGTTAGGGTTAGGGTTAGGGTTAGGGTTAGGGTTAGTTGGGTTAGGGTTATGGTTAGGGTTATTTTGGTAAAGGTTAGGCTTATGGTTAATGTTAGGGCTAGTTGGTTTAGGGTTAGGGTTAGGGTTATTTGGTTTAGGGTTAGGTTTAGGGTCAGGGTTAGGGTTAGGGTTAGGGTTATTTGGGCTAGGGTTAGGGTTAGGGTTAGGGTTAGGGTTAGGGTTAGGGTTAGGGTTAGGGTTAGTTGGGTTAGGGTTATGGTTAGGGTTATTTTGGTAAAGGTTAGGCTTATGGTTAGTGTTAGGGCTAGTTGGTTTAGGGTTAGGGTTAGTGTTATTTGGTTTAGGGTTAGGTTTAGGGTCAGGGTTAGGGTTAGGGTTAGGGTTATTTGGGCTAGGGTTAGGGTTAGGGTTATGGTTAGTTGGGTTTGGGTTATGGTTAGGGTTATTTTGGTAAAGGTTAGGCTTATGGTTAGTGTTAGGGCTAGTTGGTTTAGGGTTAGGGTTAGGGTTATTTGGTTTAGGGTTAGGTTTAGGGTCAGGGTTAGGGATAGGGTTAGGGTTATTTGGGCTAGGGTTAGGGTTAGGGTTAGGGTTAGGGTTAGGGTTAGGGTTAGGGTTAGGGTTAGGGTTAGGGTTAGGGTTAGGGTTAGGGTTATGGTTAGTTGGGTTTGGGTTATGGTTAGGGTTTTTTTGGTAAAGGTTAGGCTTATGGTTAGTGTTAGGGCTAGTTTGTTTAGGGTTAGAGTTAGGGTTATTTGGTTTAGGGTTAGGTTTAGGGTCAGGGTTAGGTTTAGGGTTATTTGGGCTAGGGTTAGGGTTAGGGTTAGGGTTCGGGTTAGTTGGGTTTGGGTTATGGTTAGGGTTATTTTGGTAAAGGTTAGGCTTATGGTTATTGTTAGGGCTAGTTGGTTTAGGGTTAGGGTTAGGGTTATTTGGTTTAGGGTTAGGTTTAGGGTCAGGTTTAGGGTTAGGGTTAGGGTTATTTGGGCTAGGGTTAGGGTTAGGGTTAGGGTTAGGGTTAGGGTTAGGGTTATGGTTAGTTGGGTTTGGGTTATGGTTAGGGTTATTTTGGTAAAGGTTAGGCTTATGGTTAGTGTTAGGGCTAGTTGGTTTAGGTTTAGGGTTAGGGTTATTTGGTTTAGGGTTAGGTTTAGGGTCAGGGTTAGGGTTAGGGTTAGGGTTATTTGGGCTAGGGTTAGGGTTAGGGTTAGGGTTAGGGTTATGGTTAGGGTTAGGGTTAGGGTTAGGGTTAGGGTTATGGTTAGTTGGGTTAGGGTTATGGTTAGGGTTATTTTGGTAAAGGTTAGGCTTATGGTTAGTGTTAGGGCTAGTTGGTTTAGGGTTAGGGTTAGGGTTATTTGGTTTAGGGTTAGGTTTAGGGTAAGGGTTAGGGTTAGGGTTAGGGTTATTTGGGCTAGGGTTAGGGTTAGGGTTATGGTTAGTTGGGTTTGGGTTATGGTTAGGGTTATTTTGGTAAAGGTTAGGCTTATGGTTAGTGTTAGGGCTAGTTGGTTTAGGGTTAGGGTTAGGGTTATTTGGTTTAGGGTTAGGTTTAGGGTCAGGGTTAGGGATAGGGTTAGGGTTATTTGGGCTAGGGTTAGGGTTAGGGTTAGGGTTAGGGTTAGGGTTAGGGTTAGGGTTAGGGTTAGGGTTAGGGTTATTGTTAGGGTTATGGTTAGTTGGGTTAGGGTTATGGTTAGTGTTATTTTGGTAAAGGTTAGGCTTATGGTTAGTGTTAGGGCTAGTTGGTTTAGGGTTAGGGTTAGGGTTATTTGGTTTAGGGTTAGGTTTAGGGTCAGGGTTAGGGTTAGGGTTAGGGTTATTTGGGCTAGGGTTAGGGTTAGGGTTATGGTTAGTTGGGTTTGGGTTATGGTTAGGGTTATTTTGGTAAAGGTTAGGCTTATGGTTAGTGTTAGGGCTAGTTGGTTTAGGGTTAGGGTTAGGGTTATTTGGTTTAGGGTTAGGTTTAGGGTCAGGGTTAGGGATAGGGTTAGGGTTATTTGGGCTAGGGTTAGGGTTAGGGTTAGGGTTAGGGTTAGGGTTAGGGTTAGGGTTAGGGTTAGGGTTAGGGTTAGGGTTAGGGTTAGGGTTAGTGTTAGGGTTATGGTTAGTTGGGTTAGGGTTATGGTTAGTGTTATTTTGGTAAAGGTTAGGCTAAGGGATAGTGTTAGGGCTAGTTGGTTTAGGGTTAGGGTTAGGGTTATTTGGTTTAGGGTTAGGTTTAGGGTCAGGGTTAGGGTTAGGGTTAGGGTTATTTGGGCTAGGGTTAGGGTTAGGGTTAGGGTTAGGGTTAGGGTTATGGTTAGGGTTAGGGTTATGGTTAGTTGGGTTTGGGTTATGGTTAGGGCTATTTTGGTAAGGGTTAGGCTTATGGTTAGTGTTAGGGCTAGTTGGTTTAGGGTTAGGGTTAGGGTTATTTGGTTTAGGGTTAGGTTTAGGGTCAGGGTTAGGGATAGGGTTAGGGTTATTTGGGCTAGGGTTAGGGTTAGGGTTAGGGTTAGGGTTAGGGTTATGGTTAGTTGGATTTGGGTTATGGTTAGGGTTATTTTGGTAAAGGTTAGGCTTATGGTTAGTGTTAGGGCTAGTTGGTTTAGGGTTAGGGTTAGGGTTATTTGGTTTAGGGTTAGGTTTAGGGTCAGAGTTAGGGTTAGGGTTAGGGTTATTTGGGCTTGGGTTAGGGTTAGGGTTAGGGTTAGGGTTAGGGTTAGGGTTAGGGTTAGGGTTAGGGTTAGGGTTAGGGTTAGGGTTAGTGTTAGGGTTATGGTTAGTTGGGTTAGGGTTATGGTTAGGGTTATTTTGGTAAAGGTTAGGCTAAGGGATAGTGTTAGGGCTAGTTGGTTTAGGGTTAGGGTTAGGGTTATTTGGTTTAGGGTTAGGTTTAGGGTCAGGGTTAGGGTTAGGGTTATTTGGGCTAGGGTTAGGGTTAGGGTTAGGGTTAGGTTTAGGGTTAGTAGGGTTAGGGTTATGGTTAGGGTTATTTTGGTAAAGGTTAGGCTTATGGATAGTGTTAGGGCTAGTTGGTTTAGGGTTAGGGTTAGGGTTATTTGGTTTAGGGTTAGGTTTAGGGTAAGGGTTAGGGTTAGGGTTAGGGTTATTTGGGCTAGGGTTAAGGTTAGGGTTAGGGTTAGGGTTAGGGTTAGGGTTAGGGTTAGGGTTAGGGTTAGGGTTAGGGTTATGGTTAGGTGGGTTAGGGTTATGGTTAGGGTTATTTTGGTAAAGGTTAGGCTTATGGTTAGTGTTAGGGCTAGTTGGTTTAGGGTTAGGGTTAGGGTTATTTGGTTTAGGGTTAGGTTTAGGGTAAGGGTTAGGGTTAGGGTTAGGGTTATTTGGGCTAGGGTTAGGGTTAGGGTTATGGTTAGTTGGGTTAGGGTTATGGTTAGGGTTATTTTGGTAAAGGTTAGGCTTATGGTTAGTGTTAGGGCTAGTTGGTTTAGGGTTAGGGTTAGGGTTATTTGGTTTAGGGTTAGGTTTAGGGTCAGGGTTAGGGATAGGGTTAGGGTTATTTGGGCTAGGGTTAGGGTTAGGGTTAGGGTTAGGGTTACGGTTAGGGTTAGGGTTATGGTTAGTTGGGTTTGGGTTATGGTTAGGGTTATTTTGGTAAAGGTTAGGCTTATGGTTAGTGTTAGGGCTAGTTTGTTTAGGGTTAGGGTTAGTGTTATTTGGTTTAGGGTTAGGTTTAGGGTCAGGGTTAGGGTTAGGGTTAGGGTTATTTGGGCTAGGGTTAGGGTTAGGGTTAGGGTTAGGGTTAGGGTTAGGGTTAGGGTTATGGTTAGTTGGGTTTGGGTTATGGTTAGGGCTATTTTGGTAAAGGTTAGGCTTATGGTTAGTGTTAGGGCTAGTTGGTTTAGGGTTAGGGTTAGGGTTATTTGGTTTAGGGTTAGGTTTAGGGTCAGGGTTAGGGATAGGGTTAGGGTTATTTGGGCTAGGGTTAGGGTTAGGGTTAGGGTTAGGGTTAGGGTTATGGTTAGTTGGATTTGGGTTATGGTTAGGGTTATTTTGGTAAAGGTTAGGCTTATGGTTAGTGTTAGGGCTAGTTGGTTTAGGGTTAGGGTTAGGGTTATTTGGTTTAGGGTTAGGTTTAGGGTCAGGGTTAGGGATAGGGTTAGGGTTATTTGGGCTAGGGTTAGGGTTAGGGTTAGGGTTAGGGTTAGGGTTAGGGTTAGGGTTAGGGTTAGGGTTAGGTTTAGGGTTAGGGTTAGTGTTAGGGTTATGGTTAGTTGGGTTAGGGTTATGGTTAGGGTTATTTTGGTAAAGGTTAGGCTAAGGGATAGTGTTAGGGCTAGTTGGTTTAGGGTTAGGGTTAGGGTTATTTGGTTTAGGGTTAGGTTTAGGGTCAGGGTTAGGGTTAGGGTTAGGGTTATTTGGGCTAGGGTTAGGGTTAGTGTTAGGGTTAGGGTTAGGGTTATGGTTAGGGTTAGGGCTAGTTTGTTTAGGGTTAGAGTTAGGGTTATTTGGTTTAGGGTTAGGTTTAGGGTCAGGGTTAGGGTTAGGGTTAGGGTTATTTGGGCTAAGGTTAGGGTTAGGGTTAGGGTTAGGGATAGTTGGGTTTGGTTTATGGTTAGCGTTATTTTGGTAAAGGTTAGGCTTATGGTTATTGTTAGGGCTAGTTGGTTTAGGGTTAGGGTTAGGGTTATTTGGTTTAGGGTTAGGTTTAGGGTCAGGTTTAGGGTTAGGGTTAGGGTTATTTGGGCTAGGGTTAGGGTTAGGGTTAGGGTTAGGGTTAGGGTTATGGTTAGTTGGGTTTGGGTTATGGTTAGGGTTATTTTGGTAAAGGTTAGGCTTATGGTTATTGTTAGGGCTAGTTGGTTTAGGGTTAGGGTTAGGGTTATTTGGTTTAGGGTTAGGTTTAGGGTCAGGGTTAGGGTTAGGGTTAGGGTTATTTGGGCTAGGGTTAGGTTTAGGGTTAGGGTTAGGGTTAGGGTTAGGGTTAGGGTTAGGGTTAGTGTTAGGGTTATGGTTAGTTGGGTTAGGGTTATGGTTAGGGTTATTTTGGTAAAGGTTAGGCTAAGGGATAGTGTTAGGGCTAGTTGGTTTATGGTTAGGGTTAGGGTTATTTGGTTTAGGGTTAGGTTTAGGGTCAGGTTTTGGGTTAGGGTTAGGGTTATTTGGGCTAGGGTTAGGGTTAGGGTTAGGGTTAGGGTTAGGGTTAGGGTTATGGTTAGTTGGGTTTGGGTTATGGTTAGGGTTTTTTTGGTAAAGGTTAGGCTTATGGTTAGTGTTAGGGCTAGTTTGTTTAGGGTTAGAGTTAGGGTTATTTGGTTTAGGGTTAGGTTTAGGGTCAGGGTTAGGGTTAGGGTTATTTGGGCTAGGGTTAGGTTAGGGTTAGGGTTAGGGTTAGTTGGGTTTGGGTTATGGTTAGGGTTATTTTGGTAAAGGTTAGGCTTATGGTTATTGTTAGGGCTAGTTGGTTTAGGGTTAGGGTTAGGGTTATTTGGTTTAGGGTTAGGTTTAGGGTCAGGTTTAGGGTTAGGGTTAGGGTTATTTGGGCTAGGGTTAGGGTTAGGGTTAGGGTTAGGGTTAGGGTTATTGTTAGTTGGGTTTGGGTTATGGTTAGGGTTATTTTGGTAAAGGTTAGGCTTATGGTTAGTGTTAGGGCTAGTTGGTTTAGGGTTAGGGTTAGGGTTATTTGGGCTAGGGTTAGGGTTAGGGTTAGGGTTAGGGTTATGGTTAGGGTTAGGGTTATGGTTAGTTGGGTTTGGGTTATGGTTAGGGCTATTTTGGTAAAGGTTAGGCTTATGGTTAGTGTTAGGGCTAGTTGGTTTAGGGTTAGGGTTAGGGTTATTTGGTTTAGGGATAGGTTTAGGGTCAGGGTTAGGGATAGGGTTAGGGTTATTTGGGCTAGGGTTAGGGTTAGGGTTAGGGTTAGGGTTAGGGTTATGGTTAGTTGGGTTTGGGTTATGGTTAGGGTTATTTTGGTAAAGGTTAGGCTTATGGTTAGTGTTAGGGCTAGTTGGTTAAGTGTTAGGGTTAGGGTTATTTGGTTTAGGGTTAGGTTTAGGGTCAGGGTTAGGGTTAGGGTTAGGGTTATTTGGGCTAGGGTTAGGGTTAGGGTTAGGGTTAGGGTTAGGGTTAGGGTTAGGGTTAGGGTTAGGGTTAGGGTTAGGGTTAGGGTTAGGGTTAGTGTTAGGGTTATGGTTAGTTGGGTTAGGGTTATGGTTAGGGTTATTTTGGTAAAGGTTAGGCTAAGGGATAGTGTTAGGGCTAGTTGGTTTAGGGTTAGGGTTAGGGTTATTTGGTTTAGGGTTAGGTTTAGGGTCAGGGTTAGGGTTAGGGTTAGGGTTATTTGGGCTAGGGTTAGGGTTAGGGTTAGGGTTAGGGTTAGTTGGGTTAGGGTTATGGTTAGGGTTATTTTGGTAAAGGTTAGGCTTATGGTTAGTGTTAGGGCTAGTTGGTTTAGGGTTAGGGTTAGGGTTATTTGGTTTAGGGTTAGGTTTAGGGTCAGGGTTAGGGTTAGGGTTAGGGTTATTTGGGCTAGGGTTAGGGTTAGGGTTAGGGTTAGGGTTAGGGTTAGGGTTAGTGTTAGTTGGGTTAGGGTTATGGTTAGGGTTATTTTGGTAAAGGTTAGGCTTATGGTTAGTGTTAGGGCTAGTTGGTTTAGGGTTAGGGTTAGGGTTATTTGGTTTAGGGTTAGGTTTAGGGTAAGGGTTAGGGTTAGGGTTAGGGTTATTTGGGCTAGGGTTAGGGTTAGGGTTATGGTTAGTTGGGTTTGGGTTATGGTTAGGGTTATTTTGGTAAAGGTTAGGCTTATGGTTAGTGTTAGGGCTAGTTGGTTTAGGGTTAGGGTTAGGGTTATTTGGTTTAGGGTTAGGTTTAGGGTCAGGGTTAGGGTTAGGGTTAGGGTTATTTGGGCTAGGGTTAGGGTTAGGGTTAGGGTTATGGTTAGTTGGGTTTGGGTTATGGTTAGGGTTATTTTGGTAAAGGTTAGGCTTATGGTTATTGTTAGGGCTAGTTGGTTTAGGGTTAGGGTTAGGGTTATTTGGTTTAGGGTTAGGTTTAGGGTCAGGTTTTGGGTTAGGGTTAGGGTTATTTGGGCTAGGGTTAGGGTTAGGGTTAGGGTTAGGGTTATGGTTAGTTGGGTTTGGGTTATGGTTAGGGTTATTTTGGTAAAGGTTAGGCTTATGGTTAGTGTTAGGGCTAGTTGGTTTAGGGTTAGGGTTAGGGTTATTTGGTTTAGGGTTAGGTTTAGGGTCAGGGTTAGGGTTAGGGTTAGGGTTATTTGGGCTAGGGTTAGGGTTAGGGTTAGGGTTAGGGTTATGGTTAGGGTTAGGGTTAGGGTTAGTTGGGTTAGGGTTATGGTTAGGGTTATTTTGGTAAAGGTTAGGCTTATGGTTAGTGTTAGGGCTAGTTGGTTTAGGGTTAGGGTTAGGGTTATTTGGTTTAGGGTTAGGTTTAGGGTAAGGGTTAGGGTTAGGGTTAGGGTTATTTGGACTAGGGTTAGGGTTAGGGTTATGGTTAGTTGGGTTTGGGTTATGGTTAGGGTTATTTTGGTAAAGGTAAGGCTTATGGTTAGTGTTAGGGCTAGTTGGTTTAGGGTTAGGGTTAGGGTTATTTGGTTTAGGGTTAGGTTTAGGGTCAGGGTTAGGGATAGGGTTAGGGTTATTTGGGCTAGGGTTAGGGTTAGGGTTAGGGTTAGGGTTAGTTGGGTTTGGGTTATGCTTAGGGTTTTTTTGGTAAAGGTTAGGCTTATGGTTAGTGTTAGGGCTAGTTGGTTTAGGGTTAGAGTTAGGGTTATTTGGTTTAGGGTTAGGTTTAGGGTCAGGGTTAGGGTTAGGGTTAGGGTTATTTGGGCTAGGGTTAGGGTTAGGGTTATGGTTAGTTGGGTTTGGGTTATGGTTAGGGTTATTTTGGTAAAGGTTAGGCTTATGGTTATTGTTAGGGCTAGTTGGTTTAGGGTTAGGGTTATTTGGTTTAGGGTTAGGTTTAGGGTCAGGTTTAGGGTTAGGGTTAGGGTTATTTGGGCTAGGGTTAGGGTTAGGGTTAGGGTTAGGGTTATTGTTAGTTGGGTTTGGGTTATGGTTAGGGTTATTTTGGTAAAGGTTAGGCTTATGGTTAGTGTTAGGGCTAGTTGGTTTAGGGTTAGGGTTAGGGTTATTTGGGCTAGGGTTAGGGTTAGGGTTAGGGTTAGGGTTAGGGTTATGGTTAGGGTTAGGGTTATGGTTAGTTGGGTTTGGGTTATGGTTAGGGCTATTTTGGTAAAGGTTAGGCTTATGGTTAGTGTTAGGGCTAGTTGGTTTAGGGTTAGGGTTAGGGTTATTTGGTTTAGGGATAGGTTTAGGGTCAGGGTTAGGGATAGGGTTAGGGTTATTTGGGCTAGGGTTAGGGTTAGGGTTAGGGTTAGGGTTAGGGTTAGGGTTATGGTTAGTTGGGTTTGGGTTATGGTTAGGGTTATTTTGGTAAAGGTTAGGCTTATGGTTAGTGTTAGGGCTAGTTGGTTAAGTGTTAGGGTTAGGGTTATTTGGTTTAGGGTTAGGTTTAGGGTCCGGGTTTGGGTTAGGGTTAGGGTTATTTGGGCTAGGGTTAGGGTTAGGGTTAGGGTTAGGGTTAGGGTTAGTTGGGTTAGGGTTATGGTTAGGGTTATTTTGGTAAAGGTTAGGCTTATGGTTAGTGTTAGGGCTAGTTGGTTTAGGGTTAGGGTTAGGGTTATTTGGTTTAGGGTTAGGTTTAGGGTCAGGGTTAGGGTTAGGGTTAGGGTTATTTGGGCTAGGGTTAGGGTTAGGGTTAGGGTTAGGGTTAGGGTTAGGGTTAGGGTTAGGGTTAGGGTTAGTTGGGTTAGGGTTATGGTTAGGGTTATTTTGGTAAAGGTTAGGCTTATGGTTAGTGTTAGGGCTAGTTGGTTTAGGGTTAGGGTTAGGGTTATTTGGTTTAGGTTTAGGTTTAGGGTAAGGGTTAGGGTTAGGGTTAGGGTTATTTGGGCTAGGGTTAGGGTTAGGGTTATGGTTAGTTGGGTTTGGGTTATGGTTAGGGTTATTTTGGTAAAGGTTAGGCTTATGGTTAGTGTTAGGGCTAGTTGGTTTAGGGTTAGGGTTAGGGTTATTTGGTTTAGGGTTAGGTTTAGGGTCAGGGTTAGGGATAGGGTTAGGGTTATTTGGGCTAGGGTTAGGGTTAGGGTTAGGGTTAGGGTTAGGGTTAGGGTTAGGGTTAGGGTTAGGGTTAGGGTTAG
>NC_142251.1:8736128-8743628 GCF_052056855.1 Sturnus vulgaris | reverse complement strand
TTTGGTTTAGGGTTAGGTTTAGGGTCAGGGTTAGGGTTAGGGTTAGGGTTATTTGGGCTAGGGGTAGGGTTAGGGTTAGGGTTAGGGTTAGGGTTAGGGTTATGGTTAGTTGGGTTTGGGTTATGGTTAGGGCTATTTTGGTAAAGGTTAGGCTTATGGTTAGTGTTAGGGCTAGTTGGTTTAGGGTTAGGGTTAGGGTTATTTGGTTTAGGGATAGGTTTAGGGTCAGGGTTAGGGATAGGGTTAGGGTTATTTGGGCTAGGGTTAGGGTTATGGTTAGGGTTAGGGTTATGGTTAGTTGGGTTTGGGTTATGGTTAGGGTTATTTTGGTAAAGGTTAGGCTTATGGTTAGTGTTAGGGCTAGTTGGTTTAGGGTTAGGGTTAGGGTTATTTGGTTTAGGGTTAGGTTTAGGGTCAGGGTTAGGGTTAGGGTTAGGGTTATTTGGGCTAGGGTTAGGGTTAGGGTTAGGGTTAGGGTTAGGGTTAGTTGGGTTAGGGTTATGGTTAGGGTTATTTTGGTAAAGGTTAGGCTTATGGTTAGTGTTAGGGCTAGTTGGTTTAGGGTTAGGGTTAGGGTGATTTGGTTTAGGGTTAGGTTTAGGGTAAGGGTTAGGGTTAGGGTTAGGGTTATTTGGGTTAGGGTTAGGGTTAGGGTTATGGTTAGTTGGGTTTGGGTTATGGTTAGGGTTATTTTGGTAAAGGTTAGGCTTATTGTTAGTGTTAGGGCTAGGTGGTTTAGGGTTAGGGTTAGGGTTATTTGGTTTAGGGTTAGGTTTAGGGTCAGGGTTAGGGATAGGGTTAGGGTTATTTGGGCTAGGGTTAGGGTTAGGGTTAGGTTTAGGGTTAGGTTTAGGGTTAGGGTTAGGGTTATGGTTAGTTGGGTTTGGGTTATGGTTAGGGTTTTTTTGGTAAAGGTTAGGCTTATGGTTAGTGTTAGGGCTAGTTTGTTTAGGGTTAGAGTTAGTGTTATTTGGTTTAGGGTTAGGTTTAGGGTCAGGGTTAGGGTTAGGGTTAGGGTTATTTGGGCTAGGGTTAGGGTTAGGGTTAGGGTTAGGGTTAGTTGGGTTTGGGTTATGGTTAGGGTTATTTTGGTAAAGGTTAGGCTTATGGTTATTGTTAGGGCTAGTTGGTTTAGGGTTAGGGTTAGGGTTATTTGGTTTAGGGTTAGGTTTAGGGTCAGGTTTAGGGTTAGGGTTAGGGTTATTTGGGCTAGGGTTAGGGTTAGGGTTAGGGTTAGGGTTATGGTTAGTTGGGTTTGGGTTATGGTTAGGGTTATTTTGGTAAAGGTTAGGCTTATGGTTAGTGTTAGGGCTAGTTGGTTTAGGGTTAGGGTTAGGGTTATTTGGTTTAGGGTTAGGTTTAGGGTCAGGGTTAGGGTTAGGGTTAGGGTTATTTGGGCTAGGGTTAGGGTTAGGGTTAGGGTTAGGGTTAGGGTTAGGGTTAGGGTTAGGGTTAGGGTTAGGGTTATGGTTAGTTGGGTTAGGGTTATGGTTAGGGTTATTTTGGTAAAGGTTAGGCTAAGGGATAGTGTTAGGGCTAGTTGGTTTAGGGTTAGGGTTAGGCTTATTTGGTTTAGGGTTAGGTTTAGGGTCAGGGTTAGGGTTAGGGTTAGGGTTATTTGGGCTAGGGTTAGGGTTAGGGTTAGGGTTAGGGTTAGGGTTAGGTTTAGGGTTAGTTGGGTTAGGGTTATGGTTAGGGTTATTTTGGTAAAGGTTAGGCTTATGGTTAGTGTTAGGGCTAGTTGGTTTAGGGTTAGGGTTAGGGTTATTTGGTTTAGGGTTAGGTTTAGGGTCAGGATTAGGGATAGGGTTAGGGTTATTTGGGCTAGGGTTAGGGTTAGGGTTAGGGTTAGGGTTAGGGTTATGGTTAGGGTTAGGGTTATGGTTAGTTGGGTTTGGGTTATGGTTAGGGTTTTTTTGGTAAAGGTTAGGCTTATGGTTAGTGTTAGGGCTAGTTTGTTTAGGGTTAGAGTTAGGGTTATTTGGTTTAGGGTTAGGTTTAGGGTCAGGGTTAGGGTTAGGGTTAGGGTTATTTGGGCTAGGGTTAGGGTTAGGGTTAGGGTTAGGGTTAGGGTTAGGGTTAGGGTTAGGGTTAGGGTTATGGTTAGTTGGGTTTGGGTTATGGTTAGGGTTATTTTGGTAAAGGTTAGGCTTATGGTTAGTGTTAGGGCTAGTTGGTTTAGGGTTAGGGTTAGGGTTATTTGGTTTAGGGTTAGGTTTAGGGTCAGGGTTAGGGATAGGGTTAGGGTTATTTGGGCTAGGGTTAGGGTTAGGGTTAGGGTTAGGGTTAGGGTTAGGGTTAGGGTTATGGTTAGTTGGATTTGGGTTATGGTTAGGGTTATTTTGGTAAAGGTTAGGCTTATGGTTAGTGTTAGGGCTAGTTGGTTTAGGGTTAGGGTTAGGGTTATTTGGTTTAGGGTTAGGTTTAGGGTCAGGGTTAGGGTTAGGGTTAGGGTTATTTGGGCTAGGGTTAGGGTTAGGGTTAGGGTTAGGGTTAGGTTTAGAGTTAGGGTTAGGGTTAGTTGGGTTAGGGTTATGGTTAGGGTTATTTTGGTAAAGGTTAGGCTTATGGTTAGTGTTAGGGCTAGTTGGTTTAGGGTTAGGGTTAGGGTTATTTGGTTTAGGGTTAGGTTTAGGGTCAGGGTTAGGGTTAGGGTTAGGGTTATTTGGGCTAGGGTTAGGGTTAGGGTTAGGGTTAGGGTTAGGGTTAGGGTTAGGGTTATGGTTAGTTGGGTTAGGGTTATGGTTAGGGTTATTTTGGTAAAGGTTAGGCTTATGGTTAGTGTTAGGGCTAGTTGGTTTAGGGTTAGGGTTAGGGTTATTTGGTTTAGGGTTAGGTTTAGGGTAAGGGTTAGGGTTAGGGTTATTTGGGCTAGGGTTAGGTTTAGGGTTATGGTTAGTTGGGTTAGGGTTATGGTTAGGGTTATTTTGGTAAAGGTTAGGCTTATGGTTAGTGTTAGGGCTAGTTGGTTTAGGGTTAGGGTTAGGGTTATTTGGTTTAGGGTTAGGTTTAGGGTCAGGGTTAGGGATAGGGTTAGGGTTATTTGGGCTAGGGTTAGGGTTAGGGTTAGGGTTAGGGTTAGGGTTAGGGTTATGTTTATTTGGGTTTGGGTTATGGTTAGGGCTATTTTGGTAAAGGTTAGGCTTATGGTTAGTGTTAGGGCTAGTTGGTTTAGGTTTAGGGTTAGGGTTATTTGGTTTAGGGTTAGGTTTAGGGTCAGGGTTAGGGATAGGGTTAGGGTTATTTGGGCTAGGGTTAGGGTTAGGGTTAGGGTTAGGGTTATGGTTAGTTGGATTTGGGTTATGGTTAGGGTTATTTTGGTAAAGGTTAGGCTTATGGTTAGTGTTAGGGCTAGTTGGTTTAGGGTTAGGGTTAGGGTTATTTGGTTTAGGGTTAGGTTTAGGGTCAGGGTTAGGGTTAGGGTTAGGGTTATTTGGGCTAGGGTTAGGGTTAGGGTTAGGGTTAGGGTTAGGGTTAGGGTTAGGGTTAGTGTTAGGGTTATGGTTAGTTGGGTTAGGGTTATGGTTAGGGTTATTTTGGTAAAGGTTAGGCTTATGGTTAGTGTTAGGGCTAGTTGGTTTAGGGTTAGGGTTAGGGTTATTTGGTTTAGGGTTAGGTTTAGGGTCAGGGTTAGGGTTAGGGTTAGCGTTATTTGGGCTAGGGTTAGGGTTAGGGTTAGTGTTAGGGTTAGGTTTAGGGTTAGTTGGGTTAGGGTTATGGTTAGGGTTATTTTGGTAAAGGTTAGGCTTATGGTTAGTGTTAGGGCTAGTTGGTTTAGGGTTAGGGGTAGGGTTATTTGGTTTAGGGTTAGGTTTAGGGTCAGGGTTAGGGTTAGGGTTAGGGTTATTTGGGCTAGGGTTAGGGTTAGGGTTAGGGTTAGGGTTAGGGTTAGGGTTAGGGTTAGGGTTATGGTTAGTTGGGTTAGGGTTATGGTTAGGGTTATTTTGGTAAAGGTTAGGCTTATGGTTAGTGTTAGGGCTAGTTGGTTTAGGGTTAGGGTTAGGGTTATTTGGTTTAGGGTTAGGTTTAGGGTCAGGGTTAGGGTTAGGGTTAGGGTTATTTGGGCTAGGGTTAGGGTTAGGGTTATGGTTAGTTGGGTTTGGGTTATGGTTAGGGTTATTTTGGTAAAGGTTAGGCTTATGGTTAGTGTTAGGGCTAGTTGGTTTAGGGTTAGGGTTAGGGTTATTTGGTTTAGGGTTAGGTTTGGGGTCAGGGTTAGGGTTAGGGTTAGGGTTATTTGGGCTAGGGTTAGGGTTAGGGTTAGGGTTAGGGTTAGGGTTAGGTTTAGGGTTAGTTGGGTTAGGGTTATGGTTAGGGTTATTTTGGTAAAGGTTAGGCTTATGGTTAGTGTTAGGGCTAGTTGGTTTAGGGTTAGGGTTAGGGTTATTTGGTTTAGGGTTAGGTTTAGGGTCAGGGTTAGGGTTAGGGTTAGGGTTATTTGGGCTAGGGTTAGGGTTAGGGTTAGGGTTAGGGTTAGGGTTAGGGTTAGGGTTAGGGTTAGGGTTATGGTTAGTTGGGTTAGGGTTATGGTTAGGGTTATTTTGGTAAAGGTTAGGCTTATGGTTAGTGTTAGGGCTAGTTGGTTTAGGGTTAGGGTTAGGGTTATTTGGTTTAGGGTTAGGTTTAGGGTCAGGGTTAGGGTTAGGGTTAGGGTTATTTGGGCTAGGGTTAGGGTTAGGGTTATGGTTAGTTGGGTTTGGGTTATGGTTAGGGTTATTTTGGTAAAGGTTAGGCTTATGGTTAGTGTTAGGGCTAGTTGGTTTAGGGTTAGGGTTAGGGTTATTTGGTTTAGGGTTAGGTTTGGGGTCAGGGTTAGGGTTAGGGTTAGGGTTATTTGGGCTAGGGTTAGGGTTAGGGTTAGGGTTAGGGTTAGGGTTAGGTTTAGGGTTAGTTGGGTTAGGGTTATGGTTAGGGTTATTTTGGTAAAGGTTAGGCTTATGGTTAGTGTTAGGGCTAGTTGGTTTAGGGTTAGGGTTAGGGTTATTTGGTTTAGGGTTAGGTTTAGGGTCAGGGTTAGGGTTAGGGTTAGGGTTATTTGGGCTAGGGTTAGGTTTAGGGTCAGGGTTAGGGTTAGGGTTAGGGTTATTTGGGCTAGGGGTAGGGTTAGGGTTAGGGTTAGGGTTAGGGTTAGGGTTATGGTTAGTTGGGTTTGGGTTATGGTTAGGGCTATTTTGGTAAAGGTTAGGCTTATGGTTAGTGTTAGGGCTAGTTGGTTTAGGGTTAGGGTTAGGGTTATTTGGTTTAGGGATAGGTTTAGGGTCAGGGTTAGGGATAGGGTTAGGGTTATTTGGGCTAGGGTTAGGGTTATGGTTAGGGTTAGGGTTATGGTTAGTTGGGTTTGGGTTATGGTTAGGGTTATTTTGGTAAAGGTTAGGCTTATGGTTAGTGTTAGGGCTAGTTGGTTTAGGGTTAGGGTTAGGGTTATTTGGTTTAGGGTTAGGTTTAGGGTCAGGGTTAGGGTTAGGGTTAGGGTTATTTGGGCTAGGGTTAGGGTTAGGGTTAGGGTTAGGGTTAGGGTTAGTTGGGTTAGGGTTATGGTTAGGGTTATTTTGGTAAAGGTTAGGCTTATGGTTAGTGTTAGGGCTAGTTGGTTTAGGGTTAGGGTTAGGGTGATTTGGTTTAGGGTTAGGTTTAGGGTAAGGGTTAGGGTTAGGGTTAGGGTTATTTGGGTTAGGGTTAGGGTTAGGGTTATGGTTAGTTGGGTTTGGGTTATGGTTAGGGTTATTTTGGTAAAGGTTAGGCTTATTGTTAGTGTTAGGGCTAGGTGGTTTAGGGTTAGGGTTAGGGTTATTTGGTTTAGGGTTAGGTTTAGGGTCAGGGTTAGGGATAGGGTTAGGGTTATTTGGGCTAGGGTTAGGGTTAGGGTTAGGTTTAGGGTTAGGTTTAGGGTTAGGGTTAGGGTTATGGTTAGTTGGGTTTGGGTTATGGTTAGGGTTTTTTTGGTAAAGGTTAGGCTTATGGTTAGTGTTAGGGCTAGTTTGTTTAGGGTTAGAGTTAGTGTTATTTGGTTTAGGGTTAGGTTTAGGGTCAGGGTTAGGGTTAGGGTTAGGGTTATTTGGGCTAGGGTTAGGGTTAGGGTTAGGGTTAGGGTTAGTTGGGTTTGGGTTATGGTTAGGGTTATTTTGGTAAAGGTTAGGCTTATGGTTATTGTTAGGGCTAGTTGGTTTAGGGTTAGGGTTAGGGTTATTTGGTTTAGGGTTAGGTTTAGGGTCAGGTTTAGGGTTAGGGTTAGGGTTATTTGGGCTAGGGTTAGGGTTATGGTTAGGGTTAGGGTTATGGTTAGTTGGGTTTGGGTTATGGTTAGGGTTATTTTGGTAAAGGTTAGGCTTATGGTTAGTGTTAGGGCTAGTTGGTTTAGGGTTAGGGTTAGGGTTATTTGGTTTAGGGTTAGGTTTAGGGTCAGGGTTAGGGTTAGGGTTAGGGTTATTTGGGCTAGGGTTAGGGTTAGGGTTAGGGTTAGGGTTAGGGTTAGGGTTAGGGTTAGGGTTAGGGTTAGGGTTATGGTTAGTTGGGTTAGGGTTATGGTTAGGGTTATTTTGGTAAAGGTTAGGCTAAGGGATAGTGTTAGGGCTAGTTGGTTTAGGGTTAGGGTTAGGCTTATTTGGTTTAGGGTTAGGTTTAGGGTCAGGGTTAGGGTTAGGGTTAGGGTTATTTGGGCTAGGGTTAGGGTTAGGGTTAGGGTTAGGGTTAGGGTTAGGTTTAGGGTTAGTTGGGTTAGGGTTATGGTTAGGGTTATTTTGGTAAAGGTTAGGCTTATGGTTAGTGTTAGGGCTAGTTGGTTTAGGGTTAGGGTTAGGGTTATTTGGTTTAGGGTTAGGTTTAGGGTCAGGATTAGGGATAGGGTTAGGGTTATTTGGGCTAGGGTTAGGGTTAGGGTTAGGGTTAGGGTTAGGGTTATGGTTAGGGTTAGGGTTATGGTTAGTTGGGTTTGGGTTATGGTTAGGGTTTTTTTGGTAAAGGTTAGGCTTATGGTTAGTGTTAGGGCTAGTTTGTTTAGGGTTAGAGTTAGGGTTATTTGGTTTAGGGTTAGGTTTAGGGTCAGGGTTAGGGTTAGGGTTAGGGTTATTTGGGCTAGGGTTAGGGTTAGGGTTAGGGTTAGGGTTAGGGTTAGGGTTAGGGTTAGGGTTATGGTTAGTTGGGTTTGGGTTATGGTTAGGGTTATTTTGGTAAAGGTTAGGCTTATGGTTAGTGTTAGGGCTAGTTGGTTTAGGGTTAGGGTTAGGGTTATTTGGTTTAGGGTTAGGTTTAGGGTCAGGGTTAGGGATAGGGTTAGGGTTATTTGGGCTAGGGTTAGGGTTAGGGTTAGGGTTAGGGTTAGGGTTAGGGTTAGGGTTATGGTTAGTTGGATTTGGGTTATGGTTAGGGTTATTTTGGTAAAGGTTAGGCTTATGGTTAGTGTTAGGGCTAGTTGGTTTAGGGTTAGGGTTAGGGTTATTTGGTTTAGGGTTAGGTTTAGGGTCAGGGTTAGGGTTAGGGTTAGGGTTATTTGGGCTAGGGTTA